>NW_006239126.1:32335-83948 GCF_000226075.1 Solanum tuberosum
AAATCTCAATTTGCACACACGATTTTGTACAATTTTTGGTTCTTTGTATTCTTCTCCTCGTGATATTTTCGATGTAAATCGTGCAACATGGGTATAAATCGATTTGAAGAGATGAATATTTAAAGATAGTTATTTGAATTAAAAAATTGAAGAAGAAGAAGAAGAAGAAAAAAGGAGAAATCATATGTAGAGAAAGAGACGAATAAATAGGAAAGAAAATAGGTCCGAAGTTGTACAATTTTAATTCCATGAAACTGATAGATTTAGTTAAAAAGAAATTATAGTCATAAATGGTAAATATTTTCTCAATATAGCATATCTAAGTGATTTACCCAAAATTAAACTCCATCATTGCTAATAATAGATTCTTATTAATTTTTCTTTTCACAAAATCACATCAAAAATACCTTATTCTTGCTATTTTCTTCTGCTATGAAAAATCGAATAGACCGAGCTACTCCACTTCTAATGGGAATGAATTTATATTTCAAAAATTATCTCAATAATTCACATTCAATTTCTATCTCAATCGCAACTAATGAAAAATATTTATTTTCCACATACTTCATAATGAAACTCCAAAATATTCTTACTAATTTTTCTTTCATAAACCCACCACATTGCGTGTATATATAAAGACGTTCAATGTCTAAGGATATGCCAGGACCACGCGGCTGATGTTTGAATTGTGGTTAACAATTTTAAATGGGGACCACTTAATTTTGGATCTCTTCTGTAGTTTATGGCACAAATACTACATTTATTTTATAGGTTTGTCATACAACATAAAATAGAAACAGCAAGGAAGAAAAAAAACTCTACTTTTTGTACTCTCTATTTATGAGTTTACTTGTTAATTTTGTATTTATAGTTATGGAGGAATATATTTTTCTTAGTCAAATTAATTATTAATTAATTCATGCTATTTAAATATATAATCTATATTTATTAAAAATAATTTTGTCTAATCAATTTATATGCTTAAGTGAATGAAAACACAAACTATTTTCAGTTTTCACTTAAGTTTAATAATTAATACTATCATTTGTGATTAGAGTCGCTTTGCTATGAACAATGTTGGATAATAATTTTAAAGACATTTTACTTATTTTGACAGACAAGTTGTTAGTCGACATTTTTTTATATTACCAAATGCGTCAATAACTTATATTCAGCTACAATACTTTTTTTTTTTAATTTTTAAATTCAACTTAAGTATTAAAACGGTGTTTTTAAGTATGTATACCTAAAAATTATTTAAATTCAGCTAAATCAATCTTTTTAAATTCTAATATTTTCGTTAATATTCAGCTATCTTTATATATTTTTAGGAACTTTGTGAAAAAAATAATAGTCAAATTAAATAAATTAACTTTTACTCTGCCACAGCTGCCTCGTTTATTTTTTTATTGCTCTAATATTTGATTTGTTACCTTTATATTTTAACTTTTCTTCAGTTACCAAAGATAAATTAGGTTTTTATTATTTCTCACATTTCCAATTTTTGAAGTATTAAAAAAAAGAAAAAGAAAAGAGGAGGGGTGGGCAGATGAGAGGGAACTAATGGTGGTGGTGAATGGAAAGTAAAAGTGTGCAAATGGATCCACTTATTTAAGTGTCAAAAATTGAATCTCACACAATTAAGCCGATAAAATTGCTTATTGGGTCACAGACCAGTTTTTTCAGTGTATTTACTGTTAGACCCATGCCAGCCTGGCCCCGGTCCAGTATATCAAGAAGTTTTTTTAAAACGGGCCGGGCTGGCTTGGTCTGACCCAGTTAGCAGGTTTACTGCCCTCCTTCACTGAAAATGCGATTCTTGTTGAAATTATTTTGTTAAATAGATATAGACCACAGTAAAGTTTCACCTGGAGTGAGTAGAAAACAGAGGAAATACACAACAGCAGCAACAGGGGAAACAAGATCAGAAAAGAAAACATATTTGTATGAGTATAACATAATAAAAAAGTAGTACAACAATATTGTCACTCGATCGATACATGCAACTTAATATTACAACAACAATTGAAATTTCGAAAAAATGATGCTACATTTTAAGTAAAACACACACGTAAACCTCTGTTCCATTGTATAAACAATCCTCCTCCTTAGATAGTTCCAAACAGTAATTTCACTCCTCCTTGTTTGGAAATACCATTCTTCTTCTTCTTGTATCATTTTCTTGAAAACCCAAAATAACATTTCACTTCCTGAAAGCAGAAAACAGAGGGAAAACACAACATTACTCTCTTGCATTGTCTGAACCATTAAATAATTAAAGACATACGTGTCAATCAATCAAAGCCACACTGGACCAAATGGAGGGATAGACTACTGGAGGGGAGCCGAGTCCATCTAGATTATAAATACATGGCTACTTGCATCTTTCTTCTTCATTACTCTCTTGCATTGTCTCTTAACTTCAATGGCTAATAATTCAAGAATTGGCCTTTTTTTGTTCCAAGCATATTCCACTTTCATGGCTACACAATCCTACATTTTCTATATGTACCACCAACAACTTGTTCCCTCACAGTTTTTGGATTCTACTTCACTATTCTCCTCAATTTTCTTCAGCTAAAATATCAAGGCAATAACAATACTGATCCTTTTTCGACCCATCCTAATTCAAGAATTGGCCTATTTTTGTTCCAAGCATATTCCACTTTCATGGCTACACAATCCTACATTTTCTATATGTACCACCAACAACTTGTTCCCTCACAGTTTTTGGATTCTACTTCACTATTCTCCTCAATTTTCTTCAGCTAAAATATCAAGGCAATAACAATACTGATCCTTTTTCGACCCATCCCAAAACCATGAGACTTTCTGTCACTTCTTTGCTCGTATACTGTTTGATATACGCTATAAAGATGTTCATTGTCTAAGGATTGTAATATCACCACCTTGTTAGTGACCTAGGTTAAGAGTTGTAGTAACCTGGGTTAAGAGTTATAGTTAAGGATTACAGTATCACTAACTTGTCCACGTTGGTAACCCTGGGCCAAAAGTTGTAGTAACCTGGGTTAAGAATTGTAGTTAAGGATTGTAATATCACTATCTTGTCTACGTTGGTAACCCTGAGCCAAAAGTTGTAGTAACCTGGGTTAAGAATTGTACTTAAGGATTGTAATATCACTATCTTGTCCATGTAGGTGACCTGGGTTAAGAGTTGTAGTTATATCACTAACTTGTCCTTGTAGTTAACCTGGGTTAAGACATGTAGTTAAAGGATTGTGACATTACTATCTTGTCCATGTAGTTAACATGCGTTATGAGTTTTTTTTTTTTTTTTTTTATCAGTTGTCCGGTATCTATGTTGAAGTCGATTAAATACGAATTTATGTCAGAAAGTTTCACATTAGAAGTAAATCGTTCCCTAAAAAAGTGACTTCGTATTAAGAAGATTCAAACTCAAGATCTCTAACTAAGAATACAGAAATACTTATCACTCCACGATAACTCTCGTTAAGCAAATAAATTTGATCCCTTAAATTTTACTATTTAAAATGGAAGTAAGACATTAGACATACATGGCCACCGGCGTGGGGGGGTGGGGGTTGTAATTTGTGGTTTGACTTGTAATACATGTTACTCTTCCCTCTTGCGTAATTCATGTGGCTGTTTCAATTTTGGGTATAGAATATTCAAAGTTCTTAAAATAAGATTTATATTTTTATAAACTATGTAAAAATATTATAAATTATAATGATTAATAATTTAAATAATTTAACAATATAAAAATTATAATTAAAAATAAATTTATTTTAATTTTATCATATAAATATAATAATTTAATTTTCAAAAGCATGGAGAATCAAATACAACTTGTTAAAAGAAATTTGGGATAAAGGTCTGAAAAATACCTCAATTTTGGTCGAATTTGTTGTTGCGATACTAAACTTTCATGAGGACCTATTACCTCCCTAGACTATTTAATAGTGTATTTTTTACCCCCTGAACTATTTAATAGTGTATTTTAAAGGTATATATGTACCCACGTGAACACATTACTATTTATAATTTTGCATCATTTTTTATGTCTACGTGGGCAAATATATATGTTTAAAATATGGTATTAAATAGTCTAGGGAAGTAATAAGTCCTCATAGAAGTTTAGTATCGCAACAATAAATTCGATCAAAGTTGGATATTTTTCAGACCTATATCCCAAGAAATTTAGAGGAAACTATATGTAAGTGGAGTAACTATAAATGGCCGCATTTCTTGACTTTTTTGGCAGTTTTTTTTTAAAAAAATTATCATTTGATTTTGAAGCTTCATTAATTTGGTTTACACTGCGTAAAGTTTTATTTGGGAAGGAAAGAATTTTTCATATTCAAAGTTTAAATCTGAATATTTATTTTCTTAAATTTTGTATCAAATAAATTAAAACAAAAAAAAGGTATGTCTAAGTGAAGTCCGACCACTTTTAAGTTGTGTAGATAAAAATTTATCAAATTAAATCACTTGTAAAACAAATATACATAAATATTTGTGATAAACACTGTATGAATAATCTTGCATACAAATAACATAAAAACTTATTTTTCAAAGAAAAAAACAAAAGAATGATAATTAGACAGGTTAAACTATCTTACACATTATTAATTAAAAAGAGAATTTTTTGCAAATAGCCACTATAATAAACTTAATTATGCTCCATAGTCAGAATTTGCATATTTACCGACTGTAGCTATAGTTTAAGCGGTTTCATTTGTATTATTCGCGGGTACGTTTGTGTAATTGAGTTATTTTTATATAAATTCAAAATAACGAATTTATACAAACACAAATATTTGAACTTTAAACACTTATACAAATTATATTATACGAATGTACACTATATAAAAGTTATACAAATTATATTATACAAATTTTGAATTATACAAACGTGCGAGTATACAAACTCGAAACTCCAGCCCACGTAATTATCATTAAATGTTTGTCGCGAGTGATAATTAACTAATACTATAATGAAGATAACTAACTAATTAGTATATATATACTTAATCACACAATTTTTCAATTAAAAATAAGACTATGACTAACCGTAACATCTTAATCGATAAGTGGGTCTGGGATTTTAAAATAATAAAACCTTCAAAGAACCACTAAAGCCTAAAGGACAAACATATATCTTTTACCTGCACTTTTCAATTAATCAATGTTAATTAATACACATATTTGATTAGTAATACTTGTTAAATTATTAAAGATAAGAGTTTGCACTAATCATAGAAAAAAATTTAATAACGACCTGGGTCAAACAACTTAATACTTGTTGAATTATTAAAGATAAGGGTCAATAGAGTTTTTTTTTTTTAATTCAATTCGTTTTTGTTATCTCCCGTTCATTTTTACTTGTCGAAAAAGTAATAAATAGATAGTTTCTGTTGGATTAAGGTTTAAATGTGTGATTTTATAAGAGTTAAGTTTAGTTAATTGATAACTTATGAAGATAACATTCACATTTATGATCATTATTCTTGTAACATTTCACCTCCATAACATCAAGGACATAGTAAATTACTTTTTTTTTAGAATTCAAAATTCATAAATTCAAAAGCCAAAGACATGCATGATATGTACCTAACTTAATATTACCACAACAACAACTGAAATATTGAAGCAACATGAAAAAAAAACATAGTATAAACTATAAAGTAGAGAGAATCTCTCATTCTCTGTATATTTCTTGCAAAATTAGACAGTAAGAGTGAACCTCTGTTCCATTGGATAAACAATCATATTTTCCCTCCTTCTTAGATAGATCCAAATTGGTTCACCACTCATCCTCCTTCTCTCAAAATACCGTTCTTCTTCTTCTTCCAATTTTTGCATAATTTTCTCGAAAACCCAAAGTAGCATTTCACCTCCAGAAAGCAGAAAACAGAGGAAATACAGAACAGGGGAAACAGAGTCCGGGAAGAGAACAGAGGCAGTGGAAACCAAAGATAGAGAACTAAAGAAAATCATAACATGGTGTACGAGGTCGGAGAATTTCCGGAACATATAATGACGAGAAAAAACCAGCTTAATAGCGTATATTAAACAGTATAGGACCAAAGAAGTGACAGAAACTCTCATGGTTTTCGGATGAGTCGAAAAAGGATCAGTGCCTTGATATTTTAGCTGTAGAAAATTGAGGAGAATAGTGAAGAAGAATCCAAAAACTGTGAGGGAACAAGTTGTGGTGCTCTGTTCCTTGTACATATAGAAAATGGAGGATTGTGTAGTCATGAAAGTGGAATATGCTTGGAACAAAAATAGACCAATTCTTGAATTATTAGCCATTTGAAAAATTGAAGTTAAGAGATAATGCAAGAGAGTATTAATGTGTGTATATATAGAGATGAATAAGATAGAATTAGCAGTTGATTAAATGTGTATATATAGAGAAGCACTTGTCCAAATTGGGTGCCAATATTTTTATTCGAAAACATTTTCCTTCGTACCACACACATTCTAAATATCACATCTTATGTCATGTTAGGAAACATTTTTCTTTGTACCAAACACATCTTGAAAGCTACATCATAGGCTATATTGGAAAAGAGTGGAAAGGGACAATTAGGCTATTTTGAGGGTCAGAAGGTTCAAAAAGAATAAACAAAACATTATTTCCTAACATTAATAATTAATGCATCCACACCCGTATCCAATTTCAACCAAATTTCATCTACTAGTAGATATCAAATGTTGAATTTTTAAAGTTTGATACTGTAATTAAATTTCGATTCAATAATTATATATGGAAGAGAAAAAATATTTTTACAGTCCAATACTTTTACATATTAGCTTTTAGAAATGTCATATATAGATGTTACATCTCCACTCTCAAGTTCGACATTATGAATTCGTGATATGAGTCAATCAAGACACGCATGATGTAGTTGTTAGGAAGCGCTTATCCCCCAAGGTAGGACTTCACGGCGCGTTGGGCTTAAATATGGATACCGGATATCGGGTGACTCCACTCTTAAGCCCGAACATTATTATTGAGAGCCTTTAACTGTGAATGACGTTCTATTCAATGCGAATCTAAATTAGTCCGACTACATGTACTAAACACAAGGTGGAAAACAAAAATACTTGTTAAATTATTAATTTTGTTGGAGTCTACTTCTTTCACTTGTCTATTTTTAATTTTCTTTGTTAAGATATCCATATGCTCTCCAATGCCTTGTATTCCTTTGATTTCTGAAGATTTAATCATTCTATTTAAAGTTGGATATTTTTTTTTTATAGATGATCTGTATAGCTATGCAGTTTAAACATGCAAAAAAAAAAAATAGAAATAATGTTGAAAGATAATAGAAGATTGAGACATCATTCGTCGTGTGATAATAGAAAATATGATAATATAACAATAAATAAATAATTAACAAATACAAAAATAAAATGAACCTAAAATGCAGTTATGACAATATCAAAATAAAAACATAAATCAAATTAGAAAATAAATATCACTAACATTGTCCACGTTGGTAACCCTGGGCCAAAAGTTGTTGTAACCTGGGATAAGACATGTAGGTGTAACATCACTATCTTGTCCATGTAGTTAACATGGAGTTTTTTTTTTATATTATTTTTCATTCATCCGGTTTCCACGTTGAAGTCGATTAAATACAGATTCATGTCGGAAAGTCTCATATTAGAAGTAAATCGCTCCCTAAAAAAGATGACTTTGTATTCAAAAAGATTCAAACTCAAAATCTCTAACTAAGAGTAAAGAAACACTTGTCACTCCACAATAACTCTCATTAGTTGGGTTATAAGTTGTAGTTAAGCAAATAAATTTGGTCCCTTAAATTTTACTCCTATTTAAAAGGGAAGTAAGACATTAGATATACATGGCCAACGGGCAACCGGGGGGGGGGGTTGTAATTTGTGGTTTGACTAGTAATACATAATACATTTTACTCTTCCCTCTTGCCGTAATTCATGTGGCTGTTTCAATTTTGGGTATAGAATATTCAAAGTTCTTAAAATAAAGGCGGAATGACCTGCCAAACCCTTATACTTGGCTTGAATTGTCACCTAGACCCTTTTACTTACGATTTTGTCAACTGAACACTTAAACTCAATAAAATTTGATATTTTAAACCCTTTTCTTGTTTGGTAAATGTGTGTGTAATACAAACATCTACACATGAAATTCCACGTCATTTTTTTAATGACACACATCTATATACGGAGTTCTACGTCATTTTTTAATGACACATAAGATATAAAATATTAAAAAATTAATTAAATCAAATATCCTTCCCCTCTTCTCTTCTTCACAGCCCCAAGGTCCAACCCATGTACCTCCCTCTCTTTCTTCTTCATCAGATTTCTCCCTAGTCCCTCCCACTCCCTTTTCGCTTCTCCACCCCCTCTTTTCCCTTCCTCTTCAGATTCCCTCTCCCGTCTCATCTCTTCTTCAGATCTCTTTCTATGCTATTCCTTTTTTTTCTCCACTCAATTCGTAGATATAAGCAAATTGATAAAGTGAACAAAAAGAAAAAAAAAATAATAACTAATAAAAGCATAAAAACAACTAAAGAATTTTATAGTGTTTTTTGGTGTTCATAATATTCCCCAGTAATAAAGAAAGAGGCGAGAATTTTTAGTGTTTTTCTAGTTCCTTGACTTTTGGGTTTTTTCGATTTGATTTTAATAATGTGTCAAAGAAATTGATCGTATTGAAAGTTACTAAATTAGGATTTTGTATGAACTGAATTTTGTGGAGTTGTTGCTTTTTGAAGGCGGTAAATATGGGGAAGAAGAAGGGGTGAGCGGGGTTAAGGAAGGAAGGTGGGGGTGGGCAAGAAGAAAGAGGTGTCTAATGGAGTATTTTATTTTTTGTTTTCTTATTTATTTATTTTAATTATTTTTAATAAAAAATTGTATGTTTACGCGCATTATATGCGTGAAATTAACGCGTTTTTCCAACTCAACCAACAAGTTGCCACATAGGATCAGTCAACAGTCAGAAGGGTTTAAAATAGTATGAGTTAACAAGTATAAGTGCTAGGATGAAACTTGATGAAGTACGAGGATCCAGGTGACAATTTGAGCCAAGTATAAGGGTCTCTCAGGTCATTCTGCCTAAAATAAAACTTATATCTTTATAAACTATGTAAAAATATTATAAATTATAATGATTAATAATTTAAATAATTTAACAATATAAAAATTATAATTAAAAATAAATTTATTTTAATTTTATCATATAATATAATAATTTAATTTTCAAAAGCATGGAGAATCGAATACAACTTGTTAAATGAACTTTAGTAGGAACTATATGTAAGTGGAGTAACTATAAATGCCCGCATTTCTCGACTCTTTTGGCAACTTTTTTTTTTTTTTTTTTTTAAATATCATTGGATATTGAAGTTTCATTAATTTGGTTTACACTGCCTAAAGTTTTATTTGGGAAGTGAGAATTTTTTCATATTCAAAGTTTAAATTTAAATATTTATTTTCTTAAATTTTATATTAGATTAAAAAAAGTTAAATAAATTAAAATAATAAATATTTCTGACTAAAGTCCGACCACACAATTAAGAGTTTTAAGTTGTGTAGATTATTATTTATCAAATTAAATCACTTGTAAAATAAATATACATAAATATTTGTGATTAACACTGTATTACTCTCAACGTCTCATTTTATATGTTCACTTTTATAAGTAGCTGGACAACAATAATTGTCATTTTATAAAATTTATGCATAAGTTATCATATTTTACCTATTATATCCTTAATAGAATAGTTAATTAATCTTGTCATTTATTAATAGTGTTGACTTAAGAATAATTAAATAAGGGTAGAAGGGTAAGGTTACATCATTTCTTAAAGCAAGTGCAAAGTAAAAAGGTGACATATAAAATGAGACGGAGGGAGTAATAATCTTACATACAAATAACATAAAAACTTATTTTTCAAAGAAAAAAACAAAAGAATGATAATTACACAGGTTGAACTATCTTACATATTATTTATTAAAAAAAGGAAAATTTCGCAAATATCCATTAAATAAACTTAATTATGCTTCATAGTTAAAGTTTGCATATTTACCGACGGTAACTATAGTTTAAGTTGTTTGTATAATTTGCAGGTACGTTTGTAATAATTGAGTTATTTTTGTATAAACTTGAAATAATGAATTTATACAAATACGAACATCTACTTTAAACACTTATACAAATTATATTATACAAAATTACACCATACAAATATTGATACAGATTATATTATACAAATTCTAAATTATACAAAAATGTGGGCATACAAACTTGAAATCCCAACCCACGTAATTATCATTGAATGTTGATCGTGAGTGATAATAACTAATATTATAATAATGATGACTAACTAACTAGTATACGTATACTTAATTACATAATTTTTCCAATTAAAAATAAGACTATGACTAACCGTAACATCTTAATCGATAAGTGGGTCTTGGATTTTAAAATAATAAAACCTTCAAAGAACCACTAAAGCCTAAAGGACAAACATATATCTTTTACCTGCACTTTTGTCGATTAATCAATGCTAATTATACACATATTTGATTAGTAATACTTGTTAAATTATTAAAGCTAAGAGTTTGCACTAATCATAGAAAAAAAAAGTAAAAATGACCTGGGTCAAACAACTTAATTAACAATATCAAACAAAGATGAGAGTTTGCACTAATTAATCATAGAAAAATTAAAACGACCTCGGTCACTATAGGTGAGTACACAATATAATAGATGGACTAACATGAAATTAACTATATTTGCTCAGATCATATATACGTTAAACAAAATATTGAATATTTATAAGTAGATATATTCAAGATTTGGTCAAAAATTAAATTAAAACACAAATCAAATCAAGCCGACTAAAAAAAATAACAATAGATTTCGTTTGGTTTTGAATTTTTACAACGAAAAACATTTGGTTTGATTTTGGATTTTACTGTTAATTTTTTTTGGATAAAATAACCAAATCAAACCAATAAATTATATACATAAGTTTTTATAATTACAAACATATGATATTAGCTTTTCATAAATAACTGTAATATTTTATACCTTTTAATTATTAATTTACCTATAATTTACATAAATCTCACAGTATTAATAGCTAATTATATCATTTTTCTAATATTTTCAAATTACAAGAATCTCTTAAAATTTATGGATTCCGAATGCATCACTGAACTTGTAGATACATCACTAGACTTCCCGAAACATCAACAAACATCCTAATACATAGCGGAGGGATGTATCCGAGAGGGGATAAGATATCTGGATATATAGGCGGGATGTATCAGAGAGAGTAAGGATATATCCGAGAGGGAGATGTATCAGAGAGGGGAGAGATCGATGTATCCGAGGGAGATAGAGATGTATCAGCGAAAGGGGATCAAAGTGATATATCCGAGAGGGAGATAGGGATGTATCAACAAGATGAGAGTGATGTATCCGAGAGGGAATTTTTAATTTTTTTTTTCTAAATAATAGAGAATTTTAGAAATTAAAATAAAACAAGATGTGTATTTAAGTAATTTTTCCATAATTTAATTTGAGTCTACTTGTTCCACATGCACTACAACATTTTTATTTCTATTTCTGGAAGGATGCTCAATCTTAACACTCTACTTTTCCTGTTTGGTCTTTAGGTGGTGTGGCATATTGTCGGTTTTTTTTTTTTTTAAGAGTTTAGGTAATCATTTTATTAAGTTAGGATATAATTATTTTGTATATTATCTGTATAGCTATGTAATATAAACATGCTAAAAATTTGAAATAATGTTGAAATAAAAATCAAAATTAAACAGGAAGACGAAACCTCTGTTCAAAACCCCATATTCATATTCATCCTCCTCCTTAGATAGTTCCAAACAGTAATTTCACTCTGAAACAACTCTTCTTCTTCGAATTTTTGCATAATTTTCTTGAAAACCCAAAGTAACATTTCACCTCCGGAAAGCAGAAAACAGAGGGAAAATACAACATGGGAAGCAGGGTAGGTGAACATAACAGAAGCATTGGAAGCCAAATAGAGAGAAATAAAGAAAATCATAACATTGTCTACGAGATCGGAGAGTTTCTTGTACATATAATGACGAGAAAATTTCAGTTTTATAGTGTATATTAACCAGTATAGGAGCAAAGAAGTGATAGAAACTCTCATCCTTTTGGGATGGATGGTAAAAGGATCAGTGCCTGCATATTTCAGCTGTATATAGGTGGGTGAAATGGTGAAGATGGATACAACAAGTCGTCTCTAAGTACAAATAGTAATACATGCAGTCGTATAAATTAATATGATGATATTCTAATTAACTTATGTTGGGTCATGTGTGGTAAAAGCTTAGTTAAAAGACTTATTACTTGGAGTGTTACTTCCGAATACGTGAATTTGAATTAGTCCGACTTTATATAACTAGTACAAGTTAAAAGGCTTATTATTTAAAGCGCTACCTCAAATAACTCTATTCGATGCAAATTTAAATTAATCCTACTCCAATACAAGAGAGTTAGCAAATATATTATCCAAATATATAAGAAGTCCAAATGGGAAGAGTCTAAAAACAGTATTCTTCAAAATAAAATAAAAATGGATCTTCCATCATGAAATTTATAAAGATTTGTGATATTGTGTTGACATTCTGCACACAAGTTAAGCTGATTACTGAAAATTACTATTCTCTCCTCAATTTATTTTTATTTGTCACAATCTTCATAAATTGACACTTTGGTGCCTTTAAAAATGATTTTCAGAATTTATATAATAATGTGAATGAATAAAAGAAAAAGAAAACAACTTGAGTGTTATTGTAATTTTAATTCTCATTTATACGTAACTAAATTCCAACCTTAAACTTCTCAGATTTTGCTCAAATCCATTACACTTTCTCTCTAGAGAGATTCAAGTATATATCTAAATGAGAAACATATCTCTTATTTAATTTGAAAAATGTAATGATCCGATAGGTTATTTTTGAGAATTTTAAACTATTCGTTTAACTTGAATTAATTAATTAATGGGTAACTGTAGATAATTGACTTAATCGATATTTAATGGGCTAAATTGATAATTTATTTAAGACCCTATACTATTTGACCCTTACACAATAAAATAAGTGAGCAAAATTTATCACTTTTAATACTAATTAATTGAGAAAAGAAATAAACAAAAGAAAGAAGGAACGGACGAATGGTTACGATATTGCCGATTAGGAACGCAAAATATCACTTTCATTAAACGCTGCATGCATTAAATTGAATAAAGGGGTTGTTGGAATAAAGAAGGGAATGTGCAGGTCTATAGGTATGTATGCAAATGTTAATGTAAATGGAGGAATTGAAGGTCGAAACAGTGGTGTCCTCGTGTAATTGACGTCATTATTTCATTGATTTTCTTATTAATACTAAATTATGATTCAAGTTTTGATATCTTGGTATATGTAATAAGTATTAGGTGTATGGTATTATGTACGGCTGTTCATGGTTCATGGTTATGGTTATAAAACCAAATCGAACCGCAATCCGAACCAAACCGATTAAAAAAACCGTTATTTGGTTGGATTTGGTTAGGTTAGGTTTTAAATTTTGAAAAATCGATATTATTTAGTTTGGTTTTACTAAAAATTAACTGACAAAAATAACCAAACCGAACCGAGAAATTATATATATATAAATTTTATAATTATTTATAAATAAAATGTAAGTATTTAGATAAATTTTAATAACTTAAGTCTTTAATTTTACTATTTTCTGAAGCCCAACACTTAAATTTTAGCCCAACTAATAAAACCTTAAGTATCCCTCAATATTCATCACTTTAAAGATCACAATTTCTCCTAAAAATTAACCGCAAAAATAACCAAATCGAACCGAGAATATATATATAAATTTTATAATTATTTATAAATAAAATGTAAGTATTTAGATAAATTTTAATAACTTAAGTCTTTAATTTTACTATTTTCTGAAGCCCAACACTTAAATTTTAGCTCAACTAATAAAACCTTAAGTATCCCTCAATATTCATTACTTTAAAGATCACAATTTCTCTGTTCTTTAATAAAATTTTCTAACGTAGCATTGAATAATTTAAAGCTCAAGCTAAAGAAGATGGTAATTGATTAATTTTGAGTTTTTCACTATGAATTATTGGGTTTTTTTTAGAAGTAATTTCTCAATATTTTAAGGTGTAATTTTATTGAAAAGTCTATTAATAAGATGTTGAGATCTCCAGAATATTGAACCAACTTTATGCTATTGACAATGAGTTTTTTTAGTTTCTAAAACTTGGTACAAATTTAAAGCTCAAGCTAAAGAAGATGGTAATTGATTAATTTTGAGTTTTTCACTATGAATTATTGGGTTTTTTTTAGAAGTAATTTCTCAATATTTTAAGGTGTAATTTTATTGAAAAGTCTATTAATAAGATGTTGAGATCTCCAGAATATTGAACCAACTTTATGCTATTGACAATGAGTTTTTTTAGTTTCTGAAACTTGGTACATTAAACTTATTACTTTCGAACCGAAAAAATCCGAAAAAACCTAACCAAATCGAACCAAACCGACGATAACCAAACCGATGGTTATTTTTTTGATTTGGTTTGGTTTGGTTTTGGAAATTTAAAAATCAATTTAAATTGGTTTGATTTTGGTTTTAACTAATAACCGATCCAAACCGAACCATAAACACCCTTAGTATTATGTGAATACCCTTAGATTTATGATATTGGAAAGAAATTGGGACTTAACCCTAGGCTTGAAACTTATATAATTTGTTATCTTTTTCTATTTTATCATTGTAAATAATATAAATTGAGATTTTTAAAAATAATTTTGAAAAGAACTTAGGAGATTAGGGTACAAATCATCCAAAATAATAGGATAAGGTGTAAGTCACAAAAGAGCACATACATTAGGGATGCAAATCGTAAATTACTCTATTTTAAGATGGCAAGATTCAAAAACCTTATTTATTTGCTTAAGCTTTGTGCCAAATCAAAAAAAGACAAATAAATTAAAATAAAGGAAGTATGTCAGACCACATAATTAAGAGTTTTAAGTTGCGGATATCAATTTTTTTAAGGAAAAAAAAACACAAAAGAATGATATTTACACAGATTAAACTATCTTATACATTATGAATTATAAATAAAACGACGACTAACCGTAACATCTTAATTGACAAGTGCGTCTTGGATTTTAAAATAATAAAATCTTCAAAGAACCACCAAAGGACAAACAAATATCTTTTACATGCACTTTTATCAATTAATCAATGTTAATTAATAATTAATACACATATTTGATTAGTAATACTTGTTAAATTATTAATTTTGTTGGAGTCTACTTCTTTCACTTGTCTATTTTTAATTTTCTTTGTTAAGATATCCATATGCTCTCCAATGGCTTGTATTCCTTTGATTTATGAAGATTTAATCATTCTATTTAAAGTTAGATATTATTTTTATAGATGATCTGTATAGCTATGCAATTTAAACATGCAAAAAAATAATAATAGAAATAATGTTGAAAGATAATAGAAGAATGAGACATCATTCGTCGTGTGATAATACAAAGAAACTTGATGATGATAGTATTCATTTGAAATAGTTATCTCATATCTAAGTTATTTTACTATTATCAATTTAACATTAGCTAATTATAAATTGGAAAATCAAACAAATCAATGGTTTTTATGTCGTTTGTTTTTTTTTAAAAAAAAATAACCAACTAATTGATTTGATTTTGATTCTCATAAAAAGTCTATCCAAATAGAATCATAAACACCCCAATGATTGATTGTAAACTAAATTATTACTCCCTCCACTTCATATTAATTGAATTGTTGAAACATTTTTCATCTTTCAAATTAACTTAATTGTTCAATTTTCAAGACTAATTTTTAGATGTTCTACCAATTTTACCCTTCATTAGTTAGTATTGAAATTAGTTACTATTAATCACAAATTTGACAATAATTAATAAGGGTAAAAATAGAAAATTATGTCTAATTTAAGTCTTAATCTTCTTTTCTTAGGGCGTGAAACACCTCAACAATTTAATTAATTTGAAACGAAGGGAGTATTATATATTAATTTAAAATTATTATAATATTTTAGAAACTCCAAATCCTAAATTTATCTTCATTGAATTATCAAATTATAAATGATTGTATAATTGTGTTTTGTATAGGTAGTAGAGTAAATAACAAATAAATTTAATGGTATTTTAGCACGTGGAGTCTCTTTGGAATATGTTGCCAAAGACGCGTTACTCCATTTGTTAGTTGCTAATAAGGGAGCCAAAAGGGTCAATAGAGTTTTTTTTATCTTTATTATCTCCTGTTTATTTTTACTTGTCGAAGAAACAATAAATAAATAGTTTCTGTTGGATTAAGCTTTAAATGTGATGTTATAAGAGTTAAGTTTAGTTAATTGATAATTTATTCGTTTATCACAATTATGTTGATTAATAATCTTACGAAGTAACATGAAAATTTATTTTTGAGGGAAACAAAATAAAAGAATGATAATTACACTGATTAAACTATCTTACGTATGAATTAAATAAGACGATGACTTGGATTTTAAAACAATAAAACTTTCAAAAAACCACTAAAGGGAAACCATATACACATATATCTTTTACATGCACTTTTATCAATTAACCAATGTTTAATTAATACACATATTTGATTAGTAGTACTTGTTAAATTTTCAATTTTCAGAAGTATGATGTATTTTTGGCCGTGTTTCTTGACAATCAACAGGTTAACAATATCAACCAAAGATAAGAGTTTGCACTAATCATAGAAATTTTCTTTTTAAAATGACCTTGGTCATTATAGGTATTATATATAGTTAGATGTATTCAATGTTTGGTGAAAAATAAAACTAAAACACAAATCAAATCAAGCTGACTTAAAAAAAGAACATTTGATTTTGTTTGGTTTTGAATTTTTAAAATCGACATTATTTGCTTTGATTTTTACAGTAAAAAAAACTGATAACTTGATTTGATTTTGAATTGAATTGGACAGTTTTTTAGTTAACAACTTAGCATAAAGACTCATAAATTAGAGTGGAAAAACATATTTTTTGCTATCATAATTTACATGAAAGTGTTTGATTGGACATAAAATTTAAGAGAAAAATAAATAAAATTTAAAATTTATAATCTAAAATAAACTAGAGCTATAGAAAGTTTGATGGTTATAATATATTAATGAAGTATTTTGTGTGATAAAAGTTCAGTTAAAAGACTTACTACTAATATTAATTGCTAGTATACTTGTAAGAAAGACCTAATCCTTTTTTTTTTTTTTTTTTAGATTTCATGAGAGTGTGAATGGATAAAAGGTTAAAAGGATCAATGAGTTCAGTTTGTACATATAAATTATAATGGTAGATACTTTTAAAAATTTATTTTGGACGAGGAAAGTGGATATTGGATAGGGAAAGGGAGAATAAATTGGAAACAAAGATTTATTTAAAAGGTTGAATTTTTAGCATCTGGCATGGAACAAACTTTTTGCTAGTCTCTTTCAATCTATCTTATTTGTCGTGCTTATTAAAATTAACGAAAAAGACCTAAAATACTTCTCAACTATGTAAAATGGTACAAAATTATGCTTTCAGACTTAAAATGCCTTCGATATCAATCTTTTGGCTCTATTTTGTCCTCATAGTAAATCATAATCTCAATTAACAAAAGATCAAATCCAGGCTTCCATCCGAAAGCCCCACCCGTAAAAATCCCCAAATATTTTAATCAAACCTTTCATCCCCAAATCCATTGATAATGTTGAATTGCGCTTCACACCCGGAGATTAACCAGTTGAATTGCTTCGATATAAAGTTCTTGCATACTAGCTCCAACACCTACTACTTCTTTTGAATCTCCAAAACAACTTGGAATTGGTTGATGTCGAGGGCATTTTAGGTCCGAAAGATAGAAGAAGGATAATTTAGTATCAATTCATATAGTTGAAGAGAATTTTAGGCCATTTACCGTAAAATTAATTTTTACTACTCATTATATGATTAAGATAGAAATAATCATTAGTTCCACCTTTATCCTTGCTCAATAAATATGACAAAAGTTGATTAATGTGGTGAAAAAGAAATTGTTATTAAATTGAGATATAAAAAAGAAGAAGATAATTTATGCAAATTACTTTTTAACTTAATAATTTTTTGAAGAATTTGCAAAAGAAAAACATGATAAGTAAAATAAATCGGAGGGATTAATTTTATTGCACTTTGGAGGATACTTTCCACATGCACTATTCTTGGCGAAAATGTTTTTTCACGAATGAACTCAAATTTGTTAGGGAAAATATACTATTTTCCTTCTAATCATCTTGTTTTTAGAACTTTCGGGATTTCCTTTAAATTTTGATTCGTCTATATTATCACTCATTCATTTTTACTTGTCAAAAAAGCAATAAATTAATTTATGTTGATTACCTAAGCAGAAGTTTATAGGTTAGCCCCAATCATGTGAATAATTTGACACTTGACGAGAGAAACAAAGAATACCATATTGAGTTCATATGAAGAATAATTACGAGGCCCGAGTAAGAATGTTGCCTATGCTCTATAGGTATCGTAAATTTGGCACAAATATTATATTTTTGTTCATAAGTAGAAAAATTGATCAAGGACATAATAAATTATATTTTTAAAAATTTAGAATTCATAAATTCAAAATTCAAGTTCACTCGAGGTCCGAAGACATGCAGGATGTCCATCTAACTTAATATTACAACAATAACAACTGAAATCTTGAAGCAACATGCATGAGAAATAAACATAGTACGAAGTCAGAGAATCTCTCATTCACTGTATATTTCTTGCAAAATTAGACAGTAAGAGTAAACCTCTGTTCCAAATTGGTTCACCACTCATCCTCCTTCTCTGCAAATAAGATTCTTCTTCGAATTTTTGTTTAATTTTCTCGAAAATCCAAAGTAGCATTTCGCCTCCTGAAAGCAGAAAACAGAGGAAATACAAAACAGGGGAAACAGAGTCCGGGAAGAGAACAGAGGCAGTGGAAGCCAAAGATAGAGAACTAAAGAAAATCATAACATGGTGTACGAGGTCGGAGAATTTCCTGTACATATAATGACGAGAAAATTTCTGCTTAATAGCGTATATCAAACAGTATACGAGCAAAGAAGTGACAGAAAGTCTCATGGTTTTGGGATGAGTCGAAAAAGGATCAGTGTTGTTATTGCCTTGATATTTTAGCTGTAGAAAATTGAGGAGAATAGTGAAGAAGAATCCAAAAAATGTGAGGGAACAAGTTGTGGTGCTCTGTTCCTGGTACATATAGAAAATGTAGGATTGTGTAGCCATGAAAGTGGAATATGCTTGGAGCAAAAATAGGCCAATTCTTGAATTATTAGCCATTGAAAAAATTGAAGTTAAGAGACAAGATAGAAGAAATAAAAGGGAGTAGATAGAATTAGCTGTTGATTTAATGTGTGTATATATAGAGTCTAGAGAAGCACCTTGTGAAAATTGTGTGCCATTATAAGGTTATATTGGAAAAGAGTGGAAAGGGCTGATTGGGGGCTATTTTGTGGGTCAGAAGGTTCAAAAAGAATGAAATTGTCAAAACACTACCCAACATTAGTGCATTCATCAATTTCTACGAAATTTCATGTATACTACACAATTGAAAATTTGTAGCCAGTATTAGAAGGGGTTGAGCATTCTGTATTCAGTTCGATATGTCCAAAGTTTAATTTTGCTAATTTAGTAATTGATAATTGAAAGTAGATATCAAATATTGAATTTTTAAAATTTGGTATAGTAAATCAAACTTCGATGTAATAATTGTGTATCGAAGAAAAAGATATTCCAACCGTCAACATTTTACATGTTAACTTTTAGAAATGTCACTCTCAACTCTCGAGCCCTAACTAACATTATGAATTTGTGGTATAGGTCTATAAGACATAACAGTCATATAAATTAATATGGATGGGATACTAATAAACTAATATTGTCATATAAATTAATATGGATGGAATACAAATAAACTACTATTGGGCAGTATACGTTTAGTTAAAAGTCTTGTTACTTGGAGCACTACCACCATTTAGGTCTTATTCAACATGAATCTGAATTAGTCTGATTTCAATATTGGTATTGAACATCTGGGGAGGAAAAAAATAAGACTTACTACTACTATTAATGTAGTAGTACTTTTGAAAGGGTCTTGATCCTCCTCCTTTTTTTATTCTTTTTTTCTTTTTTTTAGATTTCATGAGAGGATATAAAGGTTATAAAGGCTAAAAGGATCATTAAGTTCAGTTTGTACAGCAAATGCTGTCAACTACTATACATAATCACAAAGCTTGAGCCTTATTATTATTATTTTTTTAATTTTGAATGTGGATAGAGGAAAAAAATGAAATTGGGAAGAAATAATTCTGTTTAAAAAATTAAATAAAGAAAGTTTTGCCATTTCAAACGTTGAATTTCTTGGTTGTGCAAGTTTCTCAATTTGTAGTAAATTTCTCTAGTTTATTCCATAACTGACCTTGTCATATGTATTACAATTATTATCACTTAGCCAAAAGTTGTTATCTTTTGATTTGTGATTCCATGTCAATATGATATTGAACCTTTTCTTGGTTTTTTTTTATAATTATTTCTCCAAGCATGTTTCTGTTATTGGTAAAATATTTTTTTCATGACTGAACACAAACTTACTGGGAAAAGATATGATTTATCCTTCTAAGTACCTAGGTTGAACTCCCTCTGTTTCAATTTAATAATCCTATTTCCTCTTTTAATTTAATCCGTTTTAAAAGAAGGAACCTCTTAAAAGAATGTCTCTTTTCATTTTTGATAAATTTTTAATTCAAACTTTTCGCTATTTTCTTTTAACAGTTTTAACTCTCCACGTTACCACATTAGACTTATTATATAGGGCTACTTCGTGTTGTCATTCAGCTTAACTGATACAACAACAATAACATATCCAGTGAAATCCCACTAAGTGGGGTATGGGGAGGCTAGAGTGCTCGGAAACTTCACCCAAATAAAAGAATAAAAAACAATGAAAAACACATAATAGTTGGTACAAAAAGCAGTGTAGAAGTAGAACCTACCAGAAAGAAAAATTATACATCACATTGCATAGTAAGTAAACTCATTATATGCCTCACAATAACGATATTCAGAAGGCCTTGTGCTCAATGGGCAAATCTTTCACATAAAATGTTACAAATGTTGCAGAACATATGTCAAGACAGAAAAAACTATAAGAAAAAAAAATCCCAAGTTGACAATAGCTTTGATTTGTGCTCTCTTCTATAGCAATGTGGCCACGTTTTGGGGATCGTTCACTAAAAAGGGTTTCAATCGAGGGTCTGTTAGCTGGGGAAGACCAGCTCTTGCTCCCAATGCCCTACACCCGATAGCTGCCTGCAATGAACCCACAATGCACAAGTTAGCTTCTTTTACATTTACAATTTACATAAGACACAAAGCTAAAGTCTACTAACCACTTGAGAAGCAAATGGCAACATTCTTTCTGGTGGCATATTGGCACAGAGAGCTGCAGATTGCAAGTGGGAAATCCATGAGAAATGAAACATTACAAACCCTTATCAAGCGTGAAGGGAACAATGCCATATATTTAAACTTGCATGGATATAAACACACGTAAGACTAAAGAAAAAAACAATAACATCCAGAAAGGAAGTAAGAAAATGGATTGAGGTTTATAGAATCTCTCGATCCAATTGTCACAGGTAGAGGGAAAAAGGGTGATGCAGGAATATAACACATTTAAAGGAAGAACATTAGGTATAAAGACTGCAGAGTGTAATTTTGCTTACCATACAGAACTGCTCCAATAAATGCATCACCTGCACCAGTTGTATCGACTAATTCTGATAGCGGTATCTTTTCAGCTGTTCCAAGAAGCAGCTTCCCACTCACTGTGCCAATGCCTTTTGCAATATCCTAGAAGAAGACGTGTACTTTAGTTTATTCAGCTTCATAAGAAGTGTTGGGGAGAAAAAAAAAATCATAAGCAGCACCAAGAAGTCTCCAATTAAAAGAATTAAGAGGGTGATGAGTAATGGTACGACTGCAAGAGAACATGTGGAGGCAATTCATATTTGTAAAGATGAATGTCATGACGTACTAGAAAAAGGGTACTAGCCAGGAAGAAACCATACATGACTCCCACTCCACAGTAGATATTCACTTTACAGTGGTGGACTAGAACAAAATGAATTGTGTGCACAGATTTTTATTAGTTCATGAGCACTGTGGCCATGCTTCAGTCGTTTATTGAATCATAAATCTTCTAATTGGTGAATTACCGAAGAAATAGATGTTGCACTAGTTGCGTCAGTATCAATACTCTGCTTCATTTTCTGGAACAACTCATCGACATCAATTTCTTCAGACTGGACATCCTCTGCAAATCAACCCAATAGTGAAAAGTAAATACGTACACCTCTTGTTCATCTTTCAAAACAATTTGTTTGCCTACAAGCAGACACTTAAACATACATCAGAAGAACCAAAAAAAATAATGCAAGCATACCAGCTTCAGCCCTTTCTAACATCATGCAGCCATCTTCACCCAATGTCACAATTACAAATTTGATGTTTGGCAACTTTAGAAGTACAGAAACTAGAGCAGCTGGGATTGAAGGGGCCTCTGTCCATACCTGTGAGACAATACATCTTTTGTCAAGCTCAAAAGGGCAAAAAATATTAATGAGTACCACATCGGCGGGATGAGGAGAAATTGGTCTCTTTATACGGTCGTGGACAATACTCACCTCTTGAGCTAACTTTGGGGGTTAGGCCCAAGGTCCATCACATGGTATCAGAGCCAAGCCTATAGCAATTCATGACTTACAAATGTTGGGGCCCATATTAAATTTCCCATGCACTAGATGTCCAGTCCAGGGTGCTGGGCGTGTGGGGTGATGATTCCATATGGTTGGATGACAAGAAATTGGTCTCTTTATATGATCTTGGGTGATCCTAACCTCTTGAGCTAGGAGGAGAAAAATTAACACTATTTCACCTTTTTAAAAAAGAGTGGTTGAAAACAATTTTAATCCCCAATTATGTGGTAAGCAGTGGCAAGGGATTAAAGCTTTAAGTTGTAACACACCGAGGGAGGAAGGGACTTTGTCGTCGAATTATAATAGGGGAGACAACAAATTTCACTCCTAGACTTTATTAGCAACTAAGAATTAGAAGCAGATCACCAGATATCAAATTGAAATTCCGCAGCAAAGGAACAGTGTCATTGCAATTTGTCAGTGTAGCTAACTTGCCTGTGGAAATCTCGCTGAGCATACGACATAAGTTGCCAACTTTAGAAGGTCACCTACCCTTTCTCTTTTACTTTCTGCATCAATTACAATAGGTATATTCCTCTGATGTGCCTGCACTGGGAATCCAAAAGGTATACAGTATTTTCCATTTGATTGAAAACACAACTCTTTGGATAATTTGAACAAAAAACAACAAACAATAATTAAGCTCAATATGTCGGCTCTAGGATGAATACAAGCAACATATTCAAAAGCAGATAGTAGGATAGAAGTTTTACTCGCCCGAATTCAATTCCGTAAAGTCGTATGGGTTCCTTAACGTCTTAGCTATCCATTCATGAAATCCAATTTAGCTATCCATTCATGTAATCAAAGGGCATTTTGGTACATTGACATAACTTTAATTTAGAACCAAAAGATTAAAAAATCTTTTTTCTTTTCTTAAACTCCGTTCCAAGTTAAACTAGACCATTCTTTTTTAAACGGAGAGAGTATAATTTATCATGATTAAATAATTTAATAAAGTGTAATACATGTTAATCAACTATGATTAATTACACTTTAGAGTATAATTTGTCTCTAAAGTGTTAATTTTAGAGAGTTTATTTGTGGGTAAATCGGGTGGGTTAAATGGGTTTTGGGTAGGTTTTGAAATTTTGGTTAAAAAATTGGTCAACTCGGGTTGTGGCGTAGGATTGTGCCACGTGTACACAATAAGTGATCAGTTAGTGGGAAGGGTAAATGTGCACTGATTATTGGACGGCAAGGGCTTTGATGAACGAAAAGTATGACGAAGGTATTGACATACCATTTTCGAAAGTTCGGGGGTATATTTGTCTTTTTTCCCTACATTAAATAAAGAGATAAAGTGTTAAAAACACACATAAATTATTTCCTTATTTTTTAGTTTTATACCTAAACTATTAAGAGTGTGAGTTTCATACATAAATTATCACTTATTAGTTTGAGAAACACACCTCAGTGGTATGCGTAATACACTCTCTTTTTCTTTTTTTGAAAAAAACCTTGACACACGACATTCCATATGGATAAAATATTCCACTTTGACAAAAATAAAATAATAAACTATTAATAATTAAATTATTTTCTTACCCACTCCACCACCTCCTCCCCCCAGACAATCCCCCATTCTTTTATTTTTTTTAAATTTCTTTTATAAAGTATTTTTAAAAAATTCATCATTCACCCTCCCCTCCCCCCAAACCACCCACTCATTCCCCAAAAAAATGATATTATTTATTTTATTTTTAAAAAAGTTCTACTCCACCCTATTTAACCCTCAGCTCCTAATTTTTTTTTATTTTTTTTACATTTTTCTCGTTTTGTGTTAGATATGTACATATATTTTTAATTAGGAATAATTTTTCTATTTGTGTACTGAATATAACATAAATAAAACTTTGGTTTTAAGTCTTGCGGCGATAAGTAAAATATTTTTTCCTAAGAATATATGTATATATCTAACACAAAACGAGAAAAAAATTGAAAGCGAAGGGTTAGGTGGATTGGGGTAAAATTATTATTTAAAATAAAAAAATATCTAAATTATGATTTGAGGGGGGAGATGAAGGAAAAAATAAATACTTTTATTAAAGAAATTTAAACAAAAAAAATGAGGGGTGGGGGGGGGGGTACGGTGAGAAGATGTGATAGAATGGGGGTAAGAAAAATGTTTTAAAAAATATATTATTTTTTAGGTTAATAATTCTTTAATCCTTAATTTTAACTAATACTAATAATTTATTTAATTTTTGCCAAGGTGGAATGTTTTGTCCATATGGAGTGAGATGTGACAATTAATTTTTAAATAAAAGAGAGAGTGTAGTACACACCATGAAGAGAATGTAATAATATAGAGGGATGTATTTCTAAAACTCACTAGTGATAGTTTAGTTATGAAACTCCTCAGTAGTTTAAGTATGAAACTAAAAAAATATGGAGAGTTTAGATATGTTTTTGACATTTTTCTCTTAAACAAATGTTGAGTATTTATAATAATTGATTGTGAACTCTACTATTAATATTACTATTTCAAATTAAAAAATTATTATAAATTTTAGAAAGTCCAAATCCCAAATTCATCTGAAACTCCAAATTTCAAATTTAAGTCAAGAATAAGTTGATAAAAATCTTGGATATTATACTTACCTTAATTCAAACTTTGACTAAATTTCCAAAGATATTGTATCGTGTACTAGAACTCCTTCCATCCCAAATAAGTGTTACTTTAGCAGAAAAAAAGTGTGTTCCAAAATAAATCTCATCTGGGAATTTAAGACACGAATTTATACTTTCTTTGGTTCTTGTTAAGTGAATTATTAGGTAGGATACATATATTAAGAAAAGAAAAGAATTGTTCCACTTTGTTGTACTCCTACTCATAGGCGAATTCAAGATTAAGAGTTTGGGAATTCTAATTTTTTTTAGAAAATAAGAGGGGATTCGGAACTACAACTTTAGCTTGAAAAATATTTTCACGTCTCTTCCTTACTACTGAACAGTCAATCAATTATGTTAGGGGTTCACAAGTTAATATACACATATTTATTTATTTAATTTTCTAGTACAAATACAAGATCTATGAAAAAGTTATTGGATTCGTCTGAAACCACGAACCCCCACCTAGCTCCACCTCTGCTCCTGCTCGTTTTACTCATGACACATCATTTAACGAGGAACAAATAACATGCTGATTTTATTATAGAATAAATTAATGCTTTGAAAAATAATTATAACTAATAACAAAAATAAATTAAAACTAATTGATAAAATTAAATAAAAAAAAATAATCATCTATTTTTAATATAATAGATATTTAAACTTCCTAAACATAATAAAAAGTTAACTTAATAATTAAGGAAATCCCAAGTTCAAACACTATATTTGTATTTTTCAAACCGAGAAAACTGGGGAAACAAAATTTGTACCTAACATATTATCCCACATACCCATATACTATATAGTAATACAGCTTTTTCTATACCATGAAATTCAGAAAAAACTATCTCTGCCACATGACACGGACCTAAGAAAAAATTACAACAATTTTGATAGACAACGAACACATTTTGTAAGTAAAAATATAAAATTACTTGTTCAAAGTATGCTAAAATGGTTGGGTGTGTATTTGGTCCTCTCACATTGGCATCTCTTCTTTTTCCCTCAATTTGTTCACTTTTCTATTCAGTGTTTGTCTTATACTCTGCTGCTGAGTTGATAAATCAAAATTCATGAGCTACTCCGCGGAAATACAACACCCTAATAAGTAGTATTATATTTCCTATTTGATTAATTATGGGGAAAATGAGCACATACATGGATATAACCTTCGTTAGAAAAATGGGGCAAATATACTTTTGACACTATTTGGATTAAATAAAAAAATCAAACCAAATTTTTATTTAGATTGGTTTTTTATTAGGTTTTGAATTAATAATTTACTTTGTATGGTTTTTGGTTTGGTTTCGGATTTAGAAAACTAAAATAAAGAAAATAAATTATACACTTTTGTCTCTTTTTATTATGGTCTTTCATTGTAATTAAGTTTCTAATTTATGTTTGGACATCTACAATTAGTATACTTATAAGTATTGTGTTTTGAATTTTAGTTATGATTTATATTAGAAAGTATTTTTCAGAGATTCAATATTATTACTTCTCTGAGTATTTTTTTTTTCAAATTACAAATATAACTATGATTATGTTATTAATTAATGACGTAATCGAATAGCCAAACCAAAAAAAATTCAAACCAAACCAAATTTATTTTGATTTGGATTAGATTACACTTTCTCAAAATTAAAAAATCCAAATCAAAAAACCGAATGCACTATCACGTATGAAATAATGTTAATATACCCTTTTTGCTAACAGATCTGTATTTTTTGAATTGAAAAAACACTTACCTTGTCTTTATAAATAAATTTTAACAAGCCATGTAAATTTAAATTTACCCTGCCTTCTATTTTATTTTACCTTGTCTCTATCCCAAATATTTTTTAGTTCAAAAAGTACAGATCTATTAAAAAAAATACTTAAACAACAAAAGTATACCATTTTGTTAACGAGAAATATAGCCCATCTAAGTTTAGGACAAACACAATATTGCAATTATAAGTTCATGAGCATACCTCAATAGCTCCTACTTCTTTTTGTTTGTTTGTTTTTACATTTTCGTATATGACTAATATTGTAATTTGTGGTTTTACTAGTGATACCTGTTAAGTTTCAAAAGCATGGTGTATAATACTTTCCCCCTTTATTAACTTTCAGGGGGAAAATGTATAAGTGGAGTATGTAAATGGTCGCTTTGCTTGATTTTTTTGGCAAGAGTTTCATTTTTTCTTTGACCTTAAATTAGGATTACTTATATAAGTCTAATTTAATTTTTGATAAGTTGACTTGTAGGTCCCACAAACTTATTTTTAAGTATAAAGTAATAAAGGCATTATTGATTCTACATTTTTCCTAATTGGAATACATAATAATAATAATAATAACAACAAAATTACCTTAATACACAACTTATTTTATTATATTTTCTAAATTTATCTAAAGTAATAAAAGATGTATCGGGATGTACGCGATGTCGTTGAGTGATATATCTAAGATGAGACGCGATGTATCGGAACGTTGAGTGATGTATCTGAAATCGAAACGTTGAATGATGTATCTGAAATTCTTAAATTTTAAGAATTTTTTGGAATTTGAAAAAGAATAAGAATGTGATATAATTAGCTTTTTAATTACACTATGAAATTTGTGTAAAATTATCATAAAAATTAAAATATAAAAAGATGTCTAAATTCAGCGACATCTAAGTCCTAACAAAACAACTCTATTTTAAAATTAAAGTATGAGCAATTTGTATGATCAAAATTTGCTCATACTAGATGTTAACATAAGGCAATAAATACATGATATATATTGACAGTTGTATAGTTCTAAGCAGTGAAGGAGCCATCTTATATTTAGGGATTCATCTGAACCCTCTTCAGCGGAAAATTATATTATTTATACATGATTAAAATAATTTTTTAGTTATATATAGTAGATGTCGATTCCCCTTCGATTACTTTATGTGTCTATTTTCTCAGATTTTGAACCCCTATTAAATTTTTTGGCTTCGCCACTGGTTCAAGGGTGGCAATGTTAAGGATTGTATGATATTACTAACTCTATGCCAGGACCACACAGCTTATGTTTTGAATTGTAGACTTGTAGTTCCGTATTTTTTAATGGGAACCATGTAAGGCAGAGAAAATGATCAAAATGGTCCTTAATGTATAAGGGTTGTTTTATGTTGATCCTTAATATATTCCACATGACCTATATGGTCCTTAATGTATTATAAAAGAGGATCAATTTGATCCTTTGACCTAGAACTAACAGATACATCAAAATAATCAGGTTAACTTTAACGCCTGGTCCCACATGCAAAATTTAAAACGCTCAAAAGTTTTCTCTTTCCCCTTCATTCTCCATTTTTCGGATCTGTTTCAGAAGAGCTTGTGGATATTATTTTTTTGCTCCTCAACCATTAAAGTAAACTTCTCTCTTCTCATTTAACACAAATTTCACTGCAAAATGTCAAGAAAGATGAAGTTTTTCTCTTTTTAGTTCATCTCTAAATCCCCAATTGCTACTCCAATTCAAAGATGCTAAGTGATTTTAATAGAAAGAAATTCTGGAAGTCTTTCATTGTTGTTGTGTAAAAAATTGATTGTTTTTTAAGATACATACAGAAGATCTAATCAAAGCCCTATTAGAAGGTGATGAAATTGATTCACGATCAATGTTTTTGATTTCGAAATTAGTAAAGAAACGGAGTGAAGCTGAAAGTATTTGAAAATGGACAGTAGCATCGTGCGATAACATTAGTTGAAAAAGAAGATTGAGACGGAGTCGATATCTCTAGATTAGAAATGAGCTTGAAAAAGAGAACGAAAAGGTGAAAAAAAATGAAGAGCAAATTGGTTAATGCCAAAAGTAGAGAGAATGTGTGTTGGTATATTATCTTGTATGACTCTACTCTAGATTTGATATCTAATTGCGATTTGATCTTTTGAATCATCGTGCAAGTCAGTTTTCATGGGTTGATCTGTAATCTTTAGTGTATGTAATTGTATAGACAACTTATTTTCTCAAAAATATGATGCTTTAGCTCTTATAATTGAAGTGCAGATTTTACGTTGAAAATTTGGTCCCTTGTCATTGTAGAATCTGGTGCAAATTGAACATATCTGGTGCACATTTTATTGAGAATACCTGGTGCATCAATATTGAGAATTTTAATGTAAATTGAGCATATGTGCTTATAATCAATGGAAAAATTTGGTGCATTGAAACATTTTATTAGCACATCTGGTGCACTTTTAATGAGCACACTCATGTCTAGTGAAGTTCGGAATGGATATGATGTACGTAGATCTTATCCTTACCTTGTGAAGATAGAGAGATAGTTTCTGATAGATTCTAAGCTTTAAAAAAGTAACTTCAAAGTAGATACATCCAAGGTGAAATATCTATGATACTTGATGTTGTTGTAAGGGCAACAGACAATGATAACTAACAGGGAAGTGATGCAATTTTTGAAGATCTGTTTGCTTGCAAAACAGTTTACGTAGCTCTGGTGCTTATCAAGGGTTGGGACCATTTGTTCAACTCCAAGATTCTTATTTCAATTTTTATACGATCACATCTTTCTCATATCGATCAAGGCTTTTTTTGGGTTTGAAATAAGGGGACAAGAAGTAAGAGCATAGATCCTTTAGATTCAACATCGTAACTTATCAAAATCACATTACATGAGTTGATTCAAAAATATGAACAAAAGCAACAAAAGAAATACTAAAGTTAATTTGTAATATCTTCACTTCAACCAGCTACTAGCATGAAACCAACAAAATATCTTCACTTCAACCAGCCGCAAAAACTCAAAAAATTCTTCACTTCAATCAGCTATCAAATAATCAACAAAAATATGGCCACTTCAAAATAGCTATCCTTCTGAAACATATAGAATCACCATTAACTAAGATATAAACCCAAAAAAAAGAGTAGGTGTGACCAAATAAAAAAGATACCAGATTAAATATTCATGTCGAACAACGCAACATTATCATCATGGATAAAATTTGTTCTTCTAACCTGTAGAAGGAAAAAAATCAGATTCTTTTAAGATTTCAACCTAACTTACTTAGGTATAAAAATATTTACCGGCAACTTTTCAGGTACAAATGAAGTAGAAGGCATCCAACAAGCTGACTCAAAAACTCCTCCTTCTGGCTGTACATAGTTAAACTTGCAAGTTCTCATATTATGGCCAAACTTGTGCCATCGACTACAGTTAACTGGTGTTTGCTTCTTCTTCATCTTAGTTCTACTTGATCCTACTTCATCTTGTTCTTTCCTTCTCAACTTTTGCTTTCTCCCTGACTTATTTTGTCTTGAAAAGATTAGAGGCAAAGGAGGGATCTTGCCTGATTTAGGCCACAACTGTGAACCATTTATTGGAAGAATAGCTAGTTCATAGATTCGCTTATACATTTCCACCTTATAGCAGTCATCCACATAATTAATAACCTCGTCATTTTTATGCCAAATTGCCGAAATAGCATGCTTGCAAGGGATTCCTGTAATGGTCCATTTTCTACAGCTACATTTTCTGCCAGCAAGGTCCACAGCCCAAATGTCGCTCACACTTCCGCCAAAAATTTCAAAGTTCCATTCATTCGACTTTTTAGGAATAAAACCAGCAGCATCTTTTTCATTTTTGTGCAGAATACTCTTGATCCGAGGGCAAATATCATCAGAATTCCATTTATCAGCTTTATCCCTGTTAGCTTGTAATCCTGCCATAAGAAGATATCTTAATTTTTCCAACAAAGTAATGATTGGCTAATCTCGAGCATCAAGTATCATACTATTAAACAATTCACACATATTATTCAACAAAATATCACACTTAGCATTGGGAGAAAAATGTGATTTAGACCATTCAGTAGGTTCCTTTTCTTTCAACCATACAACAACTTCGACATCCAATTTAACAATGTTATTGATGCGAGCATTAAAAAATTCCACAGTTGTAGCACTTGCAGCAGCCCAAAGTGCACATTTTAGTGAGGAACCACTAAAACCAGTCCTCTTGAAATTATTATGAAGATGTCTCACGCAAAATCTATGACTCACGGATGGCAAAACTTCATTAAACGCTTCAATGAGATCTTTTTGTTTGTCAGACATAAAGGTCCAATCAGCTTGATCATTAATCTCCAAATCATCAATTAAGTAGGTCAAAAACCATGACCATGTCTCCCTAGTTTCCTTTTCTACAACTGCATAGGCCACTGGAAAAATATTATTATTGGCATCCAAGCCAACTGCAGTCAACAACTGATATCCATACATTTGACCCTTCAAACAAAAAAAAAAAAAATAAAAAAAAAAAAAAAGGGGGGGGGGGGGGGGGGGTACGGTGAGAAGATGTGATAGAATGGGGGTAAGAAAAATGTTTTAAAAAATATATTATTTTTTAGGTTAATAATTCTTTAATCCTTAATTTTAACTAATACTAATAATTTATTTAATTTTTGCCAAGGTGGAATGTTTTGTCCATATGGAGTGAGATGTGACAATTAATTTTTAAATAAAAGAGAGAGTGTAGTACACACCATGAAGAGAATGTAATAATATAGAGGGATGTATTTCTAAAACTCACTAGTGATAGTTTAGTTATGAAACTCCTCAGTAGTTTAAGTATGAAACTAAAAAAATATGGAGAGTTTAGATATGTTTTTGACATTTTTCTCTTAAACAAATGTTGAGTATTTATAATAATTGATTGTGAACTCTACTATTAATATTACTATTTCAAATTGAAAAATTATTATAAATTTAAGAAAGTTCAAATCCAAATTCATCTGAAACTCCAAATTTGTTGATAAAATCTTGGATATTATACTTACCTTAATTCAAACTTTGACTAAATTTCCAAAGATATTGTATCGTGTACTAGAACTCCTTCCATCCCAAATAAGTGTTACTTTAGCAGAAAAAAAGTGTGTTCCAAAATAAATCTCATCTGGGAATTTAAGACACGAATTTATACTTTCTTTGGTTCTTGTTAAGTGAATTATTAGGTAGGATACATATATTAAGAAAAGAAAAGAATTGTTCCACTTTGTTGTACTCCTACTCATAGGCGAATTCAAGATTAAGAGTTTGGGAATTCTAATTTTTTTTAGAAAATAAGAGGGGATTCGGAACTACAACTTTAGCTTGAAAAATATTTTCACGTCTCTTCCTTACTACTGAACAGTCAATCAATTATGTTAGGGGTTCACAAGTTAATATACACATATTTATTTATTTAATTTTCTAGTACAAATACAAGATCTATGAAAAAGTTATTGGATTCGTCTGAAACCACGAACCCCCACCTAGCTCCACCTCTGCTCCTGCTCGTTTTACTCATGACACATCATTTAACGAGGAACAAATAACATGCTGATTTTATTATAGAATAAATTAATGCTTTGAAAAATAATTATAACTAATAACAAAAATAAATTAAAACTAATTGATAAAATTAAATAAAAAAAAATAATCATCTATTTTTAATATAATAGATATTTAAACTTCCTAAACATAATAAAAAGTTAACTTAATAATTAAGGAAATCCCAAGTTCAAACACTATATTTGTATTTTTCAAACCGAGAAAACTGGGGAAACAAAATTTGTACCTAACATATTATCCCACATACCCATATACTATATAGTAATACAGCTTTTTCTATACCATGAAATTCAGAAAAAACTATCTCTGCCACATGACACGGACCTAAGAAAAAATTACAACAATTTTGATAGACAACGAACACATTTTGTAAGTAAAAATATAAAATTACTTGTTCAAAGTATGCTAAAATGGTTGGGTGTGTATTTGGTCCTCTCACATTGGCATCTCTTCTTTTTCCCTCAATTTGTTCACTTTTCTATTCAGTGTTTGTCTTATACTCTGCTGCTGAGTTGATAAATCAAAATTCATGAGCTACTCCGCGGAAATACAACACCCTAATAAGTAGTATTATATTTCCTATTTGATTAATTATGGGGAAAATGAGCACATACATGGATATAACCTTCGTTAGAAAAATGGGGCAAATATACTTTTGACACTATTTGGATTAAATAAAAAAATCAAACCAAATTTTTATTTAGATTGGTTTTTTATTAGGTTTTGAATTAATAATTTACTTTGTATGGTTTTTGGTTTGGTTTCGGATTTAGAAAACTAAAATAAAGAAAATAAATTATACACTTTTGTCTCTTTTTATTATGGTCTTTCATTGTAATTAAGTTTCTAATTTATGTTTGGACATCTACAATTAGTATACTTATAAGTATTGTGTTTTGAATTTTAGTTATGATTTATATTAGAAAGTATTTTTCAGAGATTCAATATTATTACTTCTCTGAGTATTTTTTTTTTCAAATTACAAATATAACTATGATTATGTTATTAATTAATGACGTAATCGAATAGCCAAACCAAAAAAAATTCAAACCAAACCAAATTTATTTTGATTTGGATTAGATTACACTTTCTCAAAATTAAAAAATCCAAATCAAAAAACCGAATGCACTATCACGTATGAAATAATGTTAATATACCCTTTTTGCTAACAGATCTGTATTTTTTGAATTGAAAAAACACTTACCTTGTCTTTATAAATAAATTTTAACAAGCCATGTAAATTTAAATTTACCCTGCCTTCTATTTTATTTTACCTTGTCTCTATCCCAAATATTTTTTAGTTCAAAAAGTACAGATCTATTAAAAAAAATACTTAAACAACAAAAGTATACCATTTTGTTAACGAGAAATATAGCCCATCTAAGTTTAGGACAAACACAATATTGCAATTATAAGTTCATGAGCATACCTCAATAGCTCCTACTTCTTTTTGTTTGTTTGTTTTTACATTTTCGTATATGACTAATATTGTAATTTGTGGTTTTACTAGTGATACCTGTTAAGTTTCAAAAGCATGGTGTATAATACTTTCCCCCTTTATTAACTTTCAGGGGGAAAATGTATAAGTGGAGTATGTAAATGGTCGCTTTGCTTGATTTTTTTGGCAAGAGTTTCATTTTTTCTTTGACCTTAAATTAGGATTACTTATATAAGTCTAATTTAATTTTTGATAAGTTGACTTGTAGGTCCCACAAACTTATTTTTAAGTATAAAGTAATAAAGGCATTATTGATTCTACATTTTTCCTAATTGGAATACATAATAATAATAATAATAACAACAAAATTACCTTAATACACAACTTATTTTATTATATTTTCTAAATTTATCTAAAGTAATAAAAGATGTATCGGGATGTACGCGATGTCGTTGAGTGATATATCTAAGATGAGACGCGATGTATCGGAACGTTGAGTGATGTATCTGAAATCGAAACGTTGAATGATGTATCTGAAATTCTTAAATTTTAAGAATTTTTTGGAATTTGAAAAAGAATAAGAATGTGATATAATTAGCTTTTTAATTACACTATGAAATTTGTGTAAAATTATCATAAAAATTAAAATATAAAAAGATGTCTAAATTCAGCGACATCTAAGTCCTAACAAAACAACTCTATTTTAAAATTAAAGTATGAGCAATTTGTATGATCAAAATTTGCTCATACTAGATGTTAACATAAGGCAATAAATACATGATATATATTGACAGTTGTATAGTTCTAAGCAGTGAAGGAGCCATCTTATATTTAGGGATTCATCTGAACCCTCTTCAGCGGAAAATTATATTATTTATACATGATTAAAATAATTTTTTAGTTATATATAGTAGATGTCGATTCCCCTTCGATTACTTTATGTGTCTATTTTCTCAGATTTTGAACCCCTATTAAATTTTTTGGCTTCGCCACTGGTTCAAGGGTGGCAATGTTAAGGATTGTATGATATTACTAACTCTATGCCAGGACCACACAGCTTATGTTTTGAATTGTAGACTTGTAGTTCCGTATTTTTTAATGGGAACCATGTAAGGCAGAGAAAATGATCAAAATGGTCCTTAATGTATAAGGGTTGTTTTATGTTGATCCTTAATATATTCCACATGACCTATATGGTCCTTAATGTATTATAAAAGAGGATCAATTTGATCCTTTGACCTAGAACTAACAGATACATCAAAATAATCAGGTTAACTTTAACGCCTGGTCCCACATGCAAAATTTAAAACGCTCAAAAGTTTTCTCTTTCCCCTTCATTCTCCATTTTTCGGATCTGTTTCAGAAGAGCTTGTGGATATTATTTTTTTGCTCCTCAACCATTAAAGTAAACTTCTCTCTTCTCATTTAACACAAATTTCACTGCAAAATGTCAAGAAAGATGAAGTTTTTCTCTTTTTAGTTCATCTCTAAATCCCCAATTGCTACTCCAATTCAAAGATGCTAAGTGATTTTAATAGAAAGAAATTCTGGAAGTCTTTCATTGTTGTTGTGTAAAAAATTGATTGTTTTTTAAGATACATACAGAAGATCTAATCAAAGCCCTATTAGAAGGTGATGAAATTGATTCACGATCAATGTTTTTGATTTCGAAATTAGTAAAGAAACGGAGTGAAGCTGAAAGTATTTGAAAATGGACAGTAGCATCGTGCGATAACATTAGTTGAAAAAGAAGATTGAGACGGAGTCGATATCTCTAGATTAGAAATGAGCTTGAAAAAGAGAACGAAAAGGTGAAAAAAAATGAAGAGCAAATTGGTTAATGCCAAAAGTAGAGAGAATGTGTGTTGGTATATTATCTTGTATGACTCTACTCTAGATTTGATATCTAATTGCGATTTGATCTTTTGAATCATCGTGCAAGTCAGTTTTCATGGGTTGATCTGTAATCTTTAGTGTATGTAATTGTATAGACAACTTATTTTCTCAAAAATATGATGCTTTAGCTCTTATAATTGAAGTGCAGATTTTACGTTGAAAATTTGGTCCCTTGTCATTGTAGAATCTGGTGCAAATTGAACATATCTGGTGCACATTTTATTGAGAATACCTGGTGCATCAATATTGAGAATTTTAATGTAAATTGAGCATATGTGCTTATAATCAATGGAAAAATTTGGTGCATTGAAACATTTTATTAGCACATCTGGTGCACTTTTAATGAGCACACTCATGTCTAGTGAAGTATTGGCACATCTGGTGCACTTTTAATGAGCACACTCATGTCTAGTGAAGTTCGGAATGGATATGATGTACGTAGATCTTATCCTTACCTTGTGAAGATAGAGAGATAGTTTCTGATAGATTCTAAGCTTTAAAAAAGTAACTTCAAAGTAGATACATCCAAGGTGAAATATCTATGATACTTGATGTTGTTGTAAGGGCAACAGACAATGATAACTAACAGGGAAGTGATGCAATTTTTGAAGATCTGTTTGCTTGCAAAACAGTTTACGTAGCTCTGGTGCTTATCAAGGGTTGGGACCATTTGTTCAACTCCAAGATTCTTATTTCAATTTTTATACGATCACATCTTTCTCATATCGATCAAGGCTTTTTTTGGGTTTGAAATAAGGGGACAAGAAGTAAGAGCATAGATCCTTTAGATTCAACATCGTAACTTATCAAAATCACATTACATGAGTTGATTCAAAAATATGAACAAAAGCAACAAAAGAAATACTAAAGTTAATTTGTAATATCTTCACTTCAACCAGCTACTAGCATGAAACCAACAAAATATCTTCACTTCAACCAGCTAGCCGCAAAAACTCAAAAAATTCTTCATTTCAATCAGCTATCAAATAATCAACAAAAATATGGCCACTTCAAAATAGCTATCCTTCTGAAACATATAGAATCACCATTAACTAAGATATAAACCCAAAAAAAGAGTAGGTGTGACCAAATAAAAAAGATACCAGATTAAATATTCATGTCGGACGACGCGACATTATCATCATGGATAAAATTTGTTCTTCTAACCTGTAGAAGGAAAAAAATCAGATTCTTTTAAGATTTCAAGCTAACTTACTTAGGTATAAAAATATTTACCGGCAACTTTTCAGGTACAAATGAAGTAGAAGGCATCCAACAAGCTGACTCAAAAACTCCTCCTTCTGGCTGTACATAGTTAAACTTGCAAGTTCTCGTATTATGGCCAGACTTGTGACATCGACTACAGTTAACTGATGTTTGCTTCTTCTTCATCTTAGTTCTACTTGATCCTACTTCATCTTGTTCTTTCCTTCTCAACTTTTGCTTTCTCCCAGACTTATTTTGTCTTGAAAAGATTGGAGGCAAATGAGGGATCTTCCCTGATTTAGGCCACAACTGTGAACCATTTATTGGAAGAATAGCTGGTTCATAGATTCGCTTATACATTTCCACATTATAGCAGTCATCCACATAATTAATAACCTCGTCATTTTTATGCCAAATTGCCGAAATAGCATGCTTGCAAGGGATTCCTGTAATGGTCCATTTTCTACAGCTACATTTTCTGCCAGCAAGGTCCACAGCCCAAATGTCGCTCACACTTCCGCCAAGAATTTTAAAGTTCCATTCATTCGACTTTTTAGGAATAAAACCAGCAGCATCTTTTTCATTTTTGTGCAGAATACTCTTGATCCGAGGGCAAATATCATCAGAATTCCATTTATCAGCTTTATCCCTGTTAGCTTGTAATCCTGCCATAAGAAGATATCTTAATTTTTCCAACAAAGTGATGATTGGCTTATCTCGAGCATCAAGTATCATACTATTAAACGATTCACACATATTATTCAACAAAATATCACACTTAGCATTGGGAGAAAAATGTGATTTAGACCATTTAGTAGGTTCCTTTTCTTTCAATCATACAGCAGCTTCGGCATCCAATTTAACAATGTCATTGATGCGAGCATTAAAAAATTCCACAGTTGTAGCACTTGCAGCAGCCCAAAGCGCACATTTTAGTGAGGAACCAATAAAACCAGCCCTCTTGAAATTATTATGAAGATGTCTCACGCAAAATCTATGACTCACGGATGGCAAAACTTCATTAAACGCTTCAATGAGACCTTTTTGTTTGTCCGACATAAAGGTCCAATCAACTTGATCATTAATCTCCAAATCATCAATTAAGTAGGTCAAAAACCATGACCATGTCTCCCTAGTTTCCTTTTCTACAACTGCATAGGCCACTAGAAAAATATTATTATTGGCATCCAAGCCAACTGCAGTCAACAACTGATATCCATACATTTGACCCTTCAACCAACACCCATCCACACCCAATATTTTTCTACATCCAGCCTTAAACCCTTCCTTACAAGCAACAAAACAAACATAGATTCTTTGAAATCTATATGGTTTGTTTGGCATTTCGTTTTGAGTTAGCTTCATATACATTGAAGTTCCAAGATTTGACCTTCCAATTTCAAGGCAGTAGTCCCACATGATGGAAAATTGTTCTTTCACATCTCCATCAATTAATGCAAGTGCCTTCTTTTTAGCCTTTTTAGCTTGAGCTAAAGTAACATGAGCTTTAAGTCCCACACTGACCGTGTCTCTAAAGTTAGACAGCTTCCACTCTCTGTTTTGATTGATAGCATCAAGATACATTCTTGCAATGAAAGAAGAGGTTATTGTCTTGTTGCGCTGGTTCCAACGTTTGCAGGTATGCTTGGAATCATAAGTTTTAATCTGAAATGTCTTGTCTCTATGCATTACCGATGCCATAATTACCCATTTACAATCTGAATTTCTACACTTCGCTTTTGCTCTTTTTCCATCATTTTTGATCCACCTAATACTCTTCCCAGCTTTTACCTCATGAATTGATACCGCATTTTTGAACTCCTCCCAGCTTCCAAATGTATATTCTAATGCTAATATAGGATGTTTTGCTTCAGTTTTTGGGTTATGCTTTGGAAAATGAAAGCACTCATTATCAGAATCACCATTCAAACTCTTCTGATCTTCAGAGTCCACACAATCTGAATCTCCATCTTCATTAGACAATTTCCTCAGAACTTTGTCGTTAATAAGTTTCCTTCCATCCTCAAAGCTTTGCTTTTTTTGTCCATGTCTTTCAAGGATGACATCGTCACCGGATAATTCATTTTCTGAATTTTCAAACTCATCAGAATTGTATGTGTCACCACATTCTATATGCTCTTGATTTAATGTACAATTTGTGTGGCCTAGAATCTCACCTGAATCTACTTCAATGTAGGAGTCCAAATGTTCAAAATACAACTCAACTACTCTATCATTCGGGATAAATTTTTAATTAAGAGAGCTTCTACTTCAGTAGACACTAATCTCCACCTATCACCGAACTTTCCAAATTTATGCCAAAATATTTCCGAGTCATTCATATAGCCGCACATAACAGCCATCTGCTTCAAATCTGCTAAATTAAGGTTTTTTGCTTCAACATAATCAAAATAGTCCACCATTCCTCCAACATAAATTTTGCTTGGTTGATGCTTCATTAGTCCCATATGATTAATTTTAATACTAAAAAATCCAGCCTCGAACACCGGATCTGTAAAAAAAAATTATGAGGACCACCTACATATAATATTTTTGGGACCACTAGTGAATATTTTTTACGAGATTAAAGGCTTAGGTTCTGAGACCCTTATCTAAAACTTTATGCATTTGTAGAAAAAACTCAAAACTAACAAAAGACAATACTTTTACCTAGACAGAGACATAAGAAGTCATAAGAGAAACAGTAAAAAGAGTAGTAAAATACACGCAAAACATAAAATATAAAAACAAAAATCTTACCATAATATAGAGTTGATTCTTTGTTACCATTTCTTTTGATGAACATTCTTGGTAATAAAGAAGAACGTAAGTATTTTTACTGCATATAGAATTCTATAGTGAAACTTCAAAGAGATGAAGATGGAGAAAATTAGGGCACCTTTGGCGCTATGGCTTATGAGGAGATGAGAAAGTTTTCGCGATTTATTTTGAAGTGGGACCCGATGTTAAAGTTAACATGAGTTTTTTGATGTATCTGTTAGTTTTAGGTCAAAGGATCAAATTGATCCTCTTTTATAATACATTAAGGACCATATAGATCATGTGAAATATATTAAGGGTCAACATAAAACAACCCTTATACATCAAGGACCATTTTGATCATTTTCTCATGTAAGGCATCTAATTAATGTACGTTTTAATTTGGTGAGAAAAATTATAGGTGTATATAGAATTTTGAAATGATGGGTGAATTATTACTGCAGTATGTGTCATAGATATTGAGATTTGAACTCATTGATGGTATGTTATACTCCCTCCGTTTCATTTTATATGTCACATTTTTATTTTGCACTTGTATTAAGAAATGATGTAACTTTATCCTTTTACCCTTATTTAATTTTTTTGGAACTCAAGTTTTCAATCAATGAATATGAATAGTCGATGATAACATCACTGTGCCCATCGCTATAACAGAACTGTACGTGAGATTTTCACCTCATACGGCTCCTCAGAGGTCACAAATAAATCTAAGGGCCCTTTCCTATTCTTTATCTTGCTATGTTTGTTAGATAGAGTATCGAAGGAGCAAAGGAGGAGATAGCAATAGCATTAGTAGGAGCAGCAAGAAGTGAACGAAAGTGAGCTTGGAATTGTTACTTTCCAAAAATCTTGCTTCAAATCAAAGAAAGAAGGTCTATTATCCCACGTAGTTCGTCGGTCAAACCAATGATTCTCTTCTCAAAGTAATAGAGAGAGTCCTTTTCTAGTTAGTTTTTCTAAGTTGGTCAAATGTATATTTTCAAGGCTAATAACTCACAAGGGTAAAAAAGGAACAATATGGTAATTTATGCATTGATTTTATGAAATGACAAGTATTATGGACCAACTATTTATAGAAATGGATGACATATAAAATGGGACGAAGGGAGTATTATTTAATACTACTAGTTTTTAATATACATATTTGATTTAATTATATAAAAACACTATAATAAGATTTATGTAAAAAGCGCTACCAATATTATGAAAAACTTTAAAATTTTGAAAGATTTATGGAAAAAAAAAGTATTAATTAAAATGTCAACAATGCTACCAATAACCACTTAGAGAAGTTTTACCCACTTGTAGAAAGAAAAAAACAAAATAGATATAAAATTTAAATTTCTAGCCTCATTTACAGATGTGCACCCAACCATCACCTTATCTGATACTTTAAGTGTGGGCTCACAGATTTATATTTAAGTATTTTTTTTAAAGAAATGTTATACTACAATATATCATATCGGAAGGAGAGCATTGTTTTGCGTGCACTCGAATAACCCGGCTTGGATACGACCCTGAAGAAATGATCACAATGGTCCTTAATGTATGAGTAATGCTTTTTCTTTTAATATATTTCATTCGATTGGATGGTCTTTAATTTATAACAAAAATATTCATTTTGGTCCTTAATATATTTCATTTGATCGAAATGGTCTTTAATATATGACAAAAATATTTATTTTGATCCCAATATATTTCACTTGATTAAAATAATCTTTAATATATAATAAAACGTGTTCTTTTTTATCTTTTTAACTTAAATCTAATAAATTTATAAAAGCAATTAGTGTATGTATTCATTTTGGTCCTTTTAACTTAAATCTAATAAATTTATAAAAGCAGGTGTTAAATTTAAATGTAAGTCCACCTGGTTAAGAAACTTCACTATTGTTGTCTTCTATTCTCTCTTGAGGGGAAAAAAACTTGGGGAAAAAATATGAATGGCCGCTTTTCGTGACTTTTTCTGGGCAACAGTTTATTTTTATCTTTGACCTCAAATACAAGATATCAACCATGCACGTCGGAAAAAAATAATGTACTATTCCAACTATTTTAATTAATTTATTTTCTTTTCTTTTTAATGCATTTAAAAAAAAGGTCACAAATTTAATTTCAACTTACACATTTAAGACGATAAAATTAATAAATATTTTAATACATTTAAAATATAATTTAAGATCACAAAATAAACAATATCACATATAGTAGGATGAAAAGAATAGCTATTAGGTGATTTCTAATTCCTGTTATTCAAGTCTTGTCAAATAAAGTTATTCGATATATCTGCTAGTGTCAATAAATTAGTCGAAGTGGTCACTACAGTATTGACAAGAAACCATGCTTGTTCATTTTCCTCGTAAAATTGAAAAGAGTTCCACCCCTCCAGAATAAGCCTGGGCCAGTCCGTCCGGTTTTGGCCCATTAAGGCCGGCCCGAAAATCCTGGAATTGACACCCGACCCACATATTTAGTGTGTATATTTAGTATATATTAGTAATATGTATATAATATAATGAAAATATTTTATTATATTAAGTAGTATATTTAGTATATATTATAAGTATATATAGAATATAATGTAAGTATTTTATTATAGGGAAAAGGGTCAAAAATACCCCTCAACTTTGTTTTATTGTTTGACTATACCCTTACCGTTAAAACGAAGTTATTTTTACCCCTGCCATCTACAAACTCATCACATTTACCCCTCAATTGGATGGAAACCCCCAAATCAACAAAAATAACCCGATTTACTTAAATTAACCAATTTTAACCCGATTCCGATCCATCTAATAGATGACCCGCTTTGTTCATCTTCATCTTGAGATCAAGGCAAAAAACAATGGAGGAAAATACATTTTCAAAGACATGAATAACATTTTCATAACCTAATGGGATTAAGTAAATACAAGTAAGTAAGCCTAAAACCTCAACTTCCCCAACCTTCCTACTTCCCAGACGATTAAACCCATCGTCGCCGTAATCACTGTTCCGGCACCATTACAAAGCCCAAGCAATTCAGTCAGAAGCTTTTATGTCATAATCATGAGATGTTTCAATCGATTTATTTCTAATTCTCTGTATCACCGTTCCAGAACTATTTCCACATATCTAACACCTTATGTGCATTCACAATTCCACAGTCCAAGATTCAAAAAAATTCTGAAACCCATTTCTACAGCTTTACTAAACCGTTAATTAGTTCAAATTTCACAACATCAGCTCACGAATCAAAGTTGGCTCCATCAGGGAGAGTATCAGCGATAGTTAATGAGATTTCGAATTTAACTTTGCTGGAAGTATCAGATTTAGGGCAGGTTCTAAGGAAGAGAATGGGGTATTGAAAAGATGCCTGTAATGGCATAATGATGCCCGAGACGTGAGCTGCGAAAAAGACGGAAAAGAAGGCAAAGAAGAATGTTTGATTTGAAGCTCAAGGAAGTGATGAAGATGAACAGTAGGAAATAGGGAGACAGATAAATTAGGTTAAAAATGAAGATGAACATAGGTGGGTTGTATCATTTGATGGGTCGAGTGAGGTTAAAATTGGTTAATTTAAGTAAATCGGGTTATTTTTGTTGATTTGGGGGTTTCCATCCAATTGAGGGGTAAATGTGATGAGTTTGTAGACGGCAGGGGTAAAAATAACTTCGTTTTAACGGTAAGGGTATAGTCAAACAATAAAACAAAGTTGAGGGGTATTTTTGACCCTTTTCCCTTTATTATATATAAATAAAATGTAATCAATCTATGTCATACATAGTTAAATTATAACAAAATTAAATAGATAACAATACAATATATTGATAATTGACTCAAACTTTCGAATTAATAAATGATAATAAAAGGAATTTGTCTGAGTCCGGCCCGTTAGCCCGGTGGGCCAAAACCCGACCCGAATATTTTAGCCCCATAAAATTGCTTATTGGGTCACGGACAAGTTTTTCAGTGGATTTATTGTTGTTAGACCTATACCAGCCTGGCCCATTAGTGGAGAACCCGATCCAGCCCAATCCAGTATATCAAGATTTTTTTTTTATGGGTCGGGCTGGCTCTGCCTGACCCAGTTTATGGGTCGGGCTGGCTCTGCCTGACCCAGTTTATGGGTCGGGCTGGCTCTGCCTGACCCAGTTTATGGGTCGGGCTGGCTCTGCCTGACCCAGTTTATGGGTCGGGCTGGCTCTGCCTGACCCAGTTTATGGGTCGGGCTGGCTCTGCCTGACCCAGTTTATGGGTCGGGCTGGCTCTGCCTGACCCAGTTTATGGGTCGGGCTGGCTCTGCCTGACCCAGTTTATGGGTCGGGCTGGCTCTGCCTGACCCAGTTAACAGGTTTACCCCTCCTTCACTGAAAATACGATTCTTGTTGAAATTATTTTGTTAAAGAGACATAGACCACAGTAAAGTTTCACCTGGAGAGAGTAGAAAACAGAGCAAATACACAAGAAGGGAAACAAGATTTGTACCTTATCAAAAAAGGAAACATATTTATAAAAAAACAATATTGTCACTCGATAACAGGCATGAACATACATGCAACTTAATATTAATACAACAACAATTGAAATTGAGAAAAAATCATGCTACTTATTAAGTAAAACACATACATACATACATAAAAATCAAAATTAAATAGGAAGACTAAACCTCTGTTCAAAACCCATATTACAAAAATAAGACATTGGCCTTAGGCCCCCAATTTTAAAACACATATTACAAAAATAAGACATTGGCCTTAGGCCCCCAATTTTAGGGGGCCTCAATTTTTTACCAAGAATAAATTATGTGTTAATTTTTTAAAGAAAAATATTAATTATTTATGATAAAAAGTATATATTTAAAATTATTATTTTATTCTCTTCAACCCAATTCAAATAGAAAAAATCAAGAAAATATTATTTTATTTTCTTACACTCTCTCTACTTATACTCACATTATTTTCTTTTTTAACTCCTTTTACACTCTCTTCTTTTAATTGTTGATAAGTTAGAGTAATATTCTGTCAAAATTATCAATTAATAGTCAAAAAGTGTTGATTAATAGTCGAAAAGTGTTGAACAAATTGAATTGTAAATTCTTTTTCCATTTCTTCTTAGATTTTCAAGCATTACAACAACCATAGTAAAATGTGGGGTAACCAAATTATCAACTTCATCAAAGCTATTGTTCTAACTCTTATATTTATTTGAAATTTTGTCAACTTATTACTGTAGAACTATGTTAACAATTCATATAATGATTGCCCGAGTAAAATAATATTTTTTAACGTTGAATTAATAAAATCTTATTTAAAACTAATAATTGAAAAAGAAATCGAATAAATCATTTATATATATAAAAAAAATAGTAGGTAATACTTTGCATTTAAAAATGTAAGAATTTTTTTTTTAAATAAATGCATGTGAAGTTTATTTAAATTTTAGGCCTCTAATTAAGATTTCGCTTTAGGCCTCCAATTACGTTGAGCCGCCCCTGCATCCTCCTCCTTAGATAGTTCCAAACAGTAATTTCACTCTGAAAATACGACTCTTCTTCGTCTTCGAATTTTTGCATAATTTTCTTGAAAACCCAAAAGAACATTTCGCCTCCGGAAATCAGAAAACAGAGGGAAAACACAACATGGGAAACAGGGTAGGTGAACAGAACAGAAGCAGTGGAAGCCAAAGAGAGAGAAGTAAAGAAAATCATAACATTGTGTACGAGGTTGGAGAAATTTCTGTAAATAAGATGAGAAGAGAATCTGTGCTTAATAGCGTATATTAAAGAGTATAGGAGGAAAGAAGTGACAGAAATTCTCATTGTTTTGGGATGGGTGGTAAAAGGATCAGTACCTTGATATTTTAGCAGAATAAAGTTGAGGAAAATGGTAAAGAAGAATCCAAGAATTGTGAGGGGACTACTCTGTTCCTGCATGAAAATGAAATTGAAAAAGGTTCTCCATGGCTGGAGGACAATTCTTGCATTATAGGCCATTATTAATTATTTGAAGAAGAAGAAGCTAAAGGCAAATAAAAAAGGGTTGATCGATGATGAAGGAGGAGAAAGGGTGTGTTTTATATAGAGGAAAGTTATTCGAAGGTAGACACCAAACTATATTATAATGTAGGCAATATAAGTTTGACAAAGTTTTAACGCCAGATTTAATTTCTAGTTTCGATTGTGACATTATGAACTTTCACTTCATTTTTTAATTGGTATGTCTGATAAGTTTGACACATTTTAAAAAAGTGGAAAAACACAAAGGGAAAATACCATTGGTAATGGTTTGTATATGAAAAACTACTATTACTATTTGTAATTAGAGGCGACTTCGAAAAATTAAGCTCGGATAAAAATTGTATAAAATTTATATATAATGGTATAAATTTTGTACAACAAACTAGGAATAAAATTCAGTCCAAAACTATAAATATGGGTGTTTTTATAAAATATAAGTTTGGATGATCTTTAAATTTTTTAATATCACAAATTTTAGTTTTTTTTCGCGAACTTGGGATGTTTATCTAATATATTTGCCAAATAATAATAAATTATATGACTAAACTTTAATTTTCAATTTTTTTTTCCAAATATATTTATGGTCGAACAAGCATGTTGCACTTTTTGTTTGGTTGTATATATGCAACTAGTAATCACCATGAAGGTTCCTTAAAAGAAAATTTGACTTTTCATTTTCAGGATATCCAAATGAAAAATATGGCGTTCCTCAATTCTTCATTCTTAATAAGAGGGAGTTTTTTCCGTCCGCCGAAGGAAACTTACATAATATATTATATTAAGAAAATATTTACCATTTATAGCAATAAAATTTTCTTTTTTATTTGATCACTTTTAATATATTTATAATACAATTTTAATATATATTACTGAGAACAATTTATAAAACACATATAATACAAGTTTTATTAATAGATAATACATTTATCACACATTTTAATATAATCTGTCAATTTCTTACCAAACAAGCATAATATATTTTAAAATAGTTATAATACATATATATTACATACATAATTTGCTTTTAATACATATTGCAGATTTATTATAGTATTGCTATGTATTACTGTAAATGGTAATAAATAAAAAATATCGCCAAAATCAATAATTATTTATTAAAAGTTATTCATTCAAGTAATTTTTCCTTTTTCCCTCCCTTTACTTTTGCCTTAACTTGCCCATCCAATATAGTTCTATCATGTTGCTTTAGTAAGATATATTCTTCAACTTTTTTTCACGTTCTTTCCAAAAATCAATTAATTTCCATTACAAACCTAATTTCTTTCAAATTAAAAACTCCATTATTTTCATATTATATAATAACTCTTCCTAGATTTCTCTATATATTCAACTTCTTAACAAAATTAAAGTGCATAACAATATATATATATAAAACATGAAATCTGCCGCAAGAAATTTCTACAGCTAAATTATATTATTATTCTTGTTTCTCACTAAGGCTAAAAGAGAGTAAGAGATTTCTTCGATACTCTTAGTTCTTCATAATATTATATAGGCGTTGGTTAATACGGGATGAAAATCTATATACTTCCTCCATCCTATTTTATATGAGGTAGTTTGACTCGGCACGGAGTTTAAGAAAGAAAGGAAGACTTTTAAAACATGTAGTCTAAAATGAATTATATAAATTTGTGTGGCTGTAAATCATTTCATTAAGAGTAAAATAGACATTTTATAGTTAAATTGATTTTTTTGGTAAGTAAATTTTTATTTACCAAGTAAGAATTACATCCCGCAAAAAAAAAAGTGTAGTATGGACAACTCCCAAACTTACACTAGCAACAAACTAGTCAAACCAAATCTCCTATCATTATGAATAGAAATTTAAAAGCATAAGCCTATTTGCTAGCTTACTACAATGTTGAGCTCTACTATGAATATCCTGAATGATCTGCCTAACTACTTGATCTGTTGTTCTTTGCCGAGTGCCAAACACTCTAGCATTTCTTTCCTTCTATATGTGATACACCCCACCTGCTAATGCCATCCGATACACCTCCTGCTGGGCAATTTTCCCCTTAGCATTTGCCACAACCCATTCCACTTCACTCTTCCAATCTAGAACTTACCTGGCAATTCTCAACCATTGCAGTGGTTTACCCATATTTTTGTTGCATAATTGCACTGAAACAACAGATGGTCAATGTCTTCGTTCTCCTCTTGACATAGAGGGCAAAGCATATCTTCCAAATTCACCCAACAAGCTAATCTGTCCTTTGTTTGGAGCCTTTTATGGAGTGCAAGAAACAGATTAAATACCCATTTTGGCACTTCTTTGTTATTGCAGACTAGTCTTCTCCATGGAATCTTTGGCCATTCTTCTCTAAGCAATCCATAAATCTTTCTAATAGAGTAGCTAGGCAACTGTGTGACTTCGTTTTCAGTCATCCCTGCTATATCAAAAGTCTTCTTAGCACTCAGAATCTGTTGTACCATCCAGGAAGCTTGTTGCGCCTGCGCCTCCCATACTGCGCCATCCTTTATATAATAGAGATGCACCCATTTAACCCACAATGCATCCTTCTTCCTGCAAATATTCCACAATAGTTTACCGATTGCAGCATGGTTCCACTGGTATATATCAAGAATATTCAGCCCACCAGCAACTCTAGGCAGACATAGTCTCTCCCAAGCAATAAGAGATCTCTTCGATATTTCACATCCACCAGTCCACAAGAATGTTCTACATGTAGCATCAATCACCTGGATCACTTTCTTTGGCAAGACAAATACTTGAGACCAAAATACTTGAATTGAGAATAATATAGACTTCACAAATTCGCTAGAGCATTTTATCAATCAATGGTAAAAACTGCATAATTGTGACTTTTTTAGTACTTGGGGGAATACCCAAGTACTTGAAGGGCAGGGACCCTTTTGTGAACCGTAAAGCTGCCAGAATAGCTTGTTGAACCTCTTGTTTAACCCCTCCAAAATATATAGACTCTTGTCAATATTAGCATCCAGCCCAGAAGCCCTTGAAAATAACTGAAATGCTTGATAAAGTAGCTGAGCAGATTTCAAATTACCTTTACAAAATAATAAAAGATCATCAGCAAAGCTAAGTTGAGTAAGCTTCAATTGTTTACACCTCGGATGAAACATGAAATGTTTGTGCCCCTGTAAACCCTTCAAAATCCTTGTGAGATACTCCATAACAAGCACAAACAAGTAGGAAGACAAAGGATCTCCTTGTCTTAATCCTTTCTTTGCTGGGAATGGAGCTAGAGGGGAGTCATTCACAATGACCGAGTATGAAGCAATTTTCACACAAGTCATGATCTATTGAACAAACATAGTTGGGAATTGCAAACAGTTTAGTATTTGCTCGAGATAGGGCCACTCCACAGAATCATACGCCTTTCTCATATCAATCTTCAACATACACCTAGCAAAAATACCTTTCCTACTGTACCTCTTCACAAGCTTATGACTTAAAATGATGTTATCAGAATAGCTTGTTGAAACTTTTGTGAACCGTAAAGCTGCCAGAATAGCTTGTTGTTGCACTCTATTAAGGCAATTGACACTCTTCATAATTGGAATATCCACAACAGGTATTTGCACAACAGCTGATCCCAATAATCCAACATAGAACTCCTTAATTTCCTTCTCAATATCCACAGTCTTCTAGACTATATTCCCTTGTGTAGTAGTAAGATGCTTTATTCTATTTTGTGCTTATCTACTCCTGAGATTAGCATAGAAATAAGCCGTATTTCCATCTCCCAGTTGCAACCATTTAGTTCTAGATTTCTGTTTAACTATGCTCTCCTTCACCCCACTCCATCTTTCTAATTCCTTTTTCAAATCTATTTCAATAGTAAATAGTTCACTAGCATGTCCTTGATCTCGCATCAAGCTTTGAGTGATTTCCAACCTCTGTCGACACTCTTGAATTTTAGCTCCCACACTAATGAATTCCTGAGTATTCAGCTCTTTCAATTTCATTATAGTAACCTTCAGCTTTTGCCACACTGGCTCCATATACTTCCTTCTCGACCGCGTGACCCATGCTTGTTGTACTAGGGGCATGAAGTCCTAATGAACACTTAGACAATTCAAAAATCTGAATGGTTTAGGCCTCTGTACTTCTTCTTCTGTAAATTGAACACTGAGAGGTGTATGATAGGAGCACCCCGGGTCCATAACCATAACTTCATTCTGCTCTAGTCTGAGTGTCCAAGCTGCATTCACCAATGCTCGATCAATCTTACTATACACATAGCCGTTGGTCCAGGTGAACCATCTCCCTATACCCCTTAATTCAATCATGCCAGCAGTAATGATGTATTTATTAAAATCATGAACCTCATTCTCATGGACAGGGTTCCCTGAAGCTCTATCTTCCAAACATGTCATTGCATTAAAGCCACCAAACACTAACCAAAGATCTACTATTGTTTCAAACATTAATAGTTCTTCCCATAAGCCTCTTCTATCATCAATTATATGCAGCCCATAAACAGCTGTCAGCAAGAAACATTGTTTCAAACTAGTAATGGTGACAGCCCCATGAATTATCTGAGAACTCATCCCCACCAGATCAAATTCAACTTTGTTAGGGTCCCATAATACCCATATTCTACCTTTGTCGCTGTGTGCATAATTTGCACACCAACTCCAACCAGGAGCTATTTTATTTATAATGCTACCAGTATGTTGCTGCTTCACTTTATTTTCTAAAATAGCTATAAGTCCTACTTCATTACTCTGTACAAATTTCTTTACTTCCTTCTGTTTATACACTTTATTTATTCCTCTAACATTCCAAGCAACAACCTTCATTAAATAGATTGAGTATGACCACTTGCTCCTGGATCCACCCTTATCCCACCAAGACACTGCTCAGCACTTGCAGAAGTTGGCATCTCACTAAGAGGACTAAAACCATTTCCCACCATCAGCCCTTGAGGACCCTTAGGACTTACTTGACCACTTCTAGCACTAGCTTTAACCTTAATAGACTCCCAATTATCTTGTTTCTCAGTTTCACTATTCAGAGCTTTCGAGGTAGTTTGAACTACCTTTATAGGCTTCCTCCATACCTGCACAGCTGGCTTTGTTAAATTGCTACTTAATATAGAAATGTATCATTCTTTTTGGGACTGACAAAAAAGATAGGTAAGTCACATAAGTTGGGACAGAGGGAGTAATTATTAAAGAATATGTGCTCTAATTTTTGGATGACAAAGGTACCAATGTCCCAAAAGTATGACGGAATGTATCTACATACCATTTACGATACTTCGGCGATATATTTGTCATTTTCCCATATATATATATATATATTTATTTTTTTTATTTATTTTTTTTAGACGCTGGGGTACCAATGTCCCAAAAGTATGACAGAAAGTATCTACATACCATTTACGATACTTCG
>NW_006239126.1:85529-85857 GCF_000226075.1 Solanum tuberosum
ATATAAAAAATCAATCTATGTCATAAATGGTTATAATTATTACAAAATTAAATAAATAACGATACACTATATTGATAATTGACTCAAATTTTCGAATTGACAAGTAATTACAATGATTAAAAAAAGGAATAATTAGCAAACTAGTCAAAAAACCTAACATAATTAGTAAAAACCTCCATACTTTATAAATATTAGTAAAAATGTCAAAAATGCCATTATTTTAAAAAACATAGTGTATCCTAATTTACTTGAGAAAATTGAACAAAAGGTATCTCTTAAGTCCTTATTTAAATTTTGGTGACTATTTTGACAAAAAAAAAGTCAAAGA
>NW_006239126.1:86967-99911 GCF_000226075.1 Solanum tuberosum
AATTTAAATTTTCAAACTTTTAAAGTGTGAAATTTAAACTTTTATAGTTTTAAAGTTTGAATTTAAATTTTCAAACTTTTAAAATTTAAAGTGTGAAATTTAAATTTTTATAGTTTTATAGTTTTAAAGTTTATAATTTAAATTTAAATTTTCAAACTTTTAAAGTGTGAAATTTAAATTTTTATAGTTTTATAGTTTTAAAGTTTATAATTTAAATTTAAATTTTCAAACTTTTAAAGTGTGAAATTTAAATTTTTATAGTTTTATAGTTTTAAAGTTTATAATTTAAATTTAAATTTTCAAACTTTTAAAGTGTGAAATTTAAATTTTTATAGTTTTATAGTTTTAAAGTTTATAATTTAAATTTAAATTTTCAAACTTTTAAGTGTGAAATTTAAACTTTTTATAGTTTTAAAGTTTGAAGTTTTGAACTTTGAATTTAAATTTTCAAACTTTTAAAATTTGAAGTGTGAAATTTAAATTTTTATAGTTTTATAGTTTTAAAGTTTATAATTTAAATTTAAATTTTCAAACTTTTAAGTGTGAAATTTAAATTTTTATAGTTTTATAGTTTTAAAGTTTATAATTTAAATTTAAATTTTCAAACTTTTAAGTGTGAAATTTAAATTTTTATAGTTTTATAGTTTTAAAGTTTATAATTTAAATTTAAATTTTCAAACTTTTAAGTGTGAAATTTAAATTTTTATAGTTTTATAGTTTTAAAGTTTATAATTTAAATTTAAATTTTCAAACTTTTAAGTGTGAAATTTAAATTTTTATAGTTTTATAGTTTTAAAGTTTATAATTTAAATTTAAATTTTCAAACTTTTAAGTGTGAAATTTAAATTTTTATAGTTTTATAGTTTTAAAGTTTATAATTTAAATTTAAATTTTCAAACTTTTAAAGGGTGAAATTTAAACTTTTATAGTTTTAAAGTTTGATTTTAAATTTTCAAACTTTTAAATTGTGAAATTTAAACTTTTATACTTTTAAAAGTTTGAAAGTTTGTATTTAAAACTTTAAAAGTATAAATTTTTAAGTGTAATGTTCCTAATTTTTTAATTTTAATAAAAAAATTATAATTTTAACGGTTGGACCCGGTTTCCGGTCCGGTCCGGTCCGGTCCGTTACCGGTCCGTTACCGGTCCGGGACGGGTACACGGATTTTTTTCCGGAATTACCGGTTCCGGTCCGTCCCGGTTCCGGTTCGGTTCCGGCCCGTGGTGCCCGGTTCCGTTCCGGTTCCGGAACGTCCCGGTCCGGTAGTTCCGTTGCCACCCTTACACTATATTGATAATTGACTCAAACTTTCAAATTAATAAACGGTGTTAAAAAATTGTCTGAGTTCGACCCATTAGCCCGGTGGGTCAAAACCTGAGCCGGCCCATAAATAAATTGCTTAACGGGTCATCGACCAGTTTTTTCAGTAAATCTACTGTTAGACTAGTACCAACCCGATCCATTAGTGGTGAACCCGATCCGGGCCAGTCCAATATATCGAGAAGCTTTTTTTAATGGGCCGGGCTGGCTCGGCCTCTTTCATTGAAATATGATTCTTCTTGAAATTGCTGCATTTTATTTTCTTGAAGATATATACCATAGTAATGTTTCAACTTTCACGTCGAGAAAGCAGAAAAAAAAGGAAATACACAAGAGGGAAAACAAGATTTGTACCTGTCAAAAAAGAAAACATATTTATATATTTACTAACATAATAATCTGTAGTAATACAACTTTTTCTATACCATGAAATTCACAACAACATTGTTACGTTTTTTTGGTAATTAGTTGGACTTTATTAATCACCAAAGGAAGCATTATAAAACCACAACCAGATTCAAATACAATCTGTTGTCTAGCCTTTAAAACAAACACTACACTAGGGGGTTATGGAGGCCTTAGCCATATCGACTATATCACTCCACGTCCCAACAAGAGATTCAAGATATTCTACTGGAGAGGTTTAGAGAGTCATCTAAAATTTATACTGCTGCAATAGATTGCTGATCATAGGCTGGGCTTTGGCTTTGCAGGTATATGCTATGTCTTTTGCAATCATCTCCATCGCTCCGTTTTTCTTCTCAAATTGTCTTTGGTTCCTTTCCATCCATATCGCGTGAATTGTTTCAATGTACACCATTTTGAAAAGTTGAACCTTCAGTGTTTTACCTTTGGCATCCCTCATGACTCTAGCTAGGTGGTTCTCCCAATCACTTGTGGTTCTTTTGAGCCAAGAGCAGATTCTAGTCCACAAAGAACAAGCAAAAGAGCACTGGACAAACAAGTGAGTTCTAGTTTCCAGGCAAGCATTGCAAAAAACACAATAAGGTTCTACACTCAAGCCCCATTTCAAGAGTCTATCCTTCGTGAGTAACCTATCTGGTAAATATAGCCATAAGGAGAATATAGGTTTAGGTCTTGTCTCATTATTGTACATCATGACCTTCCATGGTACTCTTTCTGCAACCTCCAATAAATGCAAGTAAACTTGTCGTATGATACTCACCAGACCAAATGTAGCTTCTACAACGTGCCTCTATAGCTGTCAGTATCTTCGTTGGAATTTGAAACAGTTGCGACCACAAGGCCAGTATACCAAATAAGACTGTTTGTACCAGCTGCATCCTTAGATAGATGTTTCGCAACATCTTTTTGGTTGACAGAGGTACACCTAGATATGAGTCTAGAGGCGAATCCAGGATTTAGAGTCTCTGGGGGCCAAACAGACTCATCGCCTAAATTAACTTTATGTTTGATTCGAATTACTCGTCTTTTCGATTTATATGACAAATCAATCAATAAAATAGGAATAAACATGTATAAATTTTTTAAAAAGTGGTTGTAGGTTGTTTACGAAAAATTTATGGTTGTTCATAATGTTCATTTGTCAAAAATCAAATAAAGATAAATATATTAATATTAATTTTGATTTAAAGTCAAATAATTACGTATTTAAAAAAGAGTTAAACTAAGATAAATTAAGATATCTGTTTTTAACCTCATACAAAATCAATTGTATTATTTTTAGGATAAACATAAATAGTTATTTAATATTACTTGTCAATCAACAAAATATAAATATAATTAACCAGTTTTTCTTTTTTTCATTTTACTCTCTCCATTTATTTATAGGTTATTTTTTGTTCTTGAAAGTCAAGCTATAAGGTATATTTTTTTGTTCCTTTTTTTAAATTATATAAACATGATAAGAATCGCAACTAATAATGTTTTTGGTTGAATTGCAACTTAGCGAGAAGGTAATATTTATGAACAAACATAAGTTGCAATTCTTATCATGTCAATGTAATAATAATAAATATTTTCTAATATTTTAATTAAATTTCACGTAGCTTGAATTTCAAGAATAAAAAAATATCATATAAATTGAGAGAGTATGTATATATGTAGGAGTTTATGGATGATTTTCGATTTTTGGGTTACATGAAAAGAGTACCAAAACTTATATAATTATTGGTTAAAAATTACTGATGATCTTTCGGTTATATTTTCTTTTTGGAGAATATTTGATGCATTTAAGTGTTTATGAAATTATTGAGAAGGGAAAAAAACAATGTATACCTCTTTCTATTAGCTATTAACTTTTTCTTTTTCTTCTTTAGGAAATTATAAATAAAAATGATAGTTTACTATTTTAAACTTTAAGATAAACATTTTTGGTTATTTTTTTACAAATTTTGTTTACACTTTCAAGAAAAATTAATTGTTTGGATAATGAAAAAAAATTAACAAATTGTTGTTTAATTTTGTTAATTGACAAATAATTTTTAATAACTATTTTTAGTAAAAATGTAAATAATTAATATAGGATAGAAAAATAATATCTAATGTTAGGAGTAGGATGAATTAGGCTAAATTTCATACTTATAAAATTATTTAAAGATAAAGAAAGTAGCAAATAATTTGAAACAATGGTAAAAAAGAAAAAAAGAAAAAGGTCGAAAAGCTATTACAGTATGATTTATGAGAGGAGCCTTAAGTTTTAAAAAAGAAAAAATGAAAATATGTAAAACGGGTTCAATCCCGCTACCTGAGGCTCAAACATTTGTCCTTTTACCACGGGCTGGAGGAGATCTGTACTCATTGCTTTGTCTGCGAAGAACAAGCAAGGTTTTACCAATGGTTCTCAACCTTCTCCTTCAGCAGACTCTCCAGATCTTCATCTTTGGAGCAGATTTAATGATATGGTTACCTCTTGGCTCCTTAACTCCCTGTCAAAAGACATTGCAGACAGTGTTATCTACTCAAGCACAGCTAGAGAATTATGGCTGAGTCTAGAACATAGGTTTGGCCAATCAAATAGTGCAAAGCTTTTTCATCTACAAAAGGACCTCAGTAGGTTGATACAAGGAACTAACAACATTGCAGGTTACTTCACAAAGCTGAAGAGATTATGGGATGAGTTGGATTCTCTTAACTCTAATTTCAAGTGTAATTGTGTCTGTGTCTATCATGGAAAACAGAGGTTGGAAAAGTCTCTGCAAGATGAAAGACTGATCCAATTTCTCATGGGTCTTAATGACACTTATGCCTAGGCTCGAGGAAACATTTTGATGCTTAACCCTTTACCTGACATTAATCATGCATACTCTTTAATTTTACAGGATGAAAATCAAAGAGAGACATGCATGAGTCCTCTCATCTCTTCTGATACTTCTTCTTTCATGGTGGGAAATATGAATCACTCTAGAGGAGGAAAGCAGTAGCAGAAACTTGCTAGTACTTCACAAGGAACTGGGAATCCACATCCAAGAATTAATCACCTTCAGCATCCACAAAAGTTTCAAAGGAAAAATCTGAAGTTCAAAGGCAAGAGAGCATAGTATAACCCTAATGTATCTTGCACTTATTGTGGGAAAACTGGCAAGTGGAAGATAATTGTTTCAGGTTGATTGGCTGTCCGGATGATTTTCAGTTCACAAATGACAAAAGTTTTCATGGACAAATCAGAGGAAATGGAGCAATGACCATGGGAGATATCGAGGGAAGGAACAGTCACTTTGCAGATCAGGGAAAGAATACTCACTTTGTAGATCATGGAAGGAACCCTTCATATGCAGATCATGGAAGGAACAATAACTATGCAGATTCTGCATTCACTACTCAACCATACAACAAGGACCAATACAACCAGTTCAAACAAATGTTCAATCAAATGAAGGTGGAAGAAGCAGCTCACACCAATGGAGGATCTGAGATAAATCTAAATGCAGTGGCTGGTACTATTCTAAAATATATTGGCTCATGTTTTTCAGTTCTCAATCCTCACACCTGGATCATAGATTTAGGTACCTCTGATCATATGTGCTTCAATCCTGATTCTTTTAAGTCATTATCACCCCTTAAAGTACCTCTTACTATTAATCTTCCTAATTGTCAAACCATCCTTGTTACTCATACAAGAACTGTCTCTATATTTTCTGATCTTGCTTTGCAGAATGTTCTTTATGTTCCTAGTTTCAGATTCAATCTCATGCCAGTCCACAAGTTTTGCACTCAATTTCAATCTGTCCTATTTTTCACTTCTCTTCATTGCATGATGCAGGGCCTCAAATCACACTTGGGATGTAGTTTCCCTTCCTCATGGTAGAAAGGTTCTACCTTGCAAATGGGTTTATAAGATCAAACAACATGTTGATGGATCATTAGAAAGGTTGAAAGCTAGATTGGTTATCCGAGGAGACATCCAAAAGGAGGGCATTGGTTTTAATGAAATGTTTTCTCCGGTGGTTAAAATGACTACGATCAGATGTTTATTATCTATTTATGTCAAAAAGAACTGGGCAGTGTCACAATTTGACGTCAACAATGCTTTCTTGCATGGCGATCTACAAGAAGAGGTCTATATGAAGTTTCCAACAGGTTTGCTTATCTCTAATCCTAATTTGGTGTGCAAACTTCGCAAATCCCTTTATGGTCTCAAGCAGGCATCCAGACAGTGGTATGCCAAACTTGCCGGTGCTTTAAGTTTCAAGGGGTTCACTGCTTCACTCAATGACTACTCCTTATTCTTCAAAAAGACCGGTGATTTAGTTTCTATAGTCGCCATTTATGTCGATGACATTCTTATTACGGGAGATGATCACAAAGAAATACAAGCTCTTAAGGATTTTCTTCACACAGAGTTCAAAATTAAGGATTTTGGGGCTTTGCATTACTTTCTTGGTATGGAAATATTAAGGGAACAACAGGGCATTATCATCAGTCAACGCAAATATACCTTGGATTTGCTTCAGGAATTTGATGTCAGTCATTTGCCCTCTGTTTCTTCCCCCATGGATCCTTCATACAAGTTATTTGCAGATTCAAACAATTATATGTCAGATCCTACCCTATATCGACATCTTGTTGGTAAACTCAACTACTTAACTCACACAAGGCCGGATCTCTGTTTTGCCGTTTTGACTCTCAGTCAATATATGCAAAAGCCTTATAACAAGCCGAAAGTGTTTCAAAATAGAAAGAGAAAGGCTGGAACGAAGTAGCTCGCCTAAAAGGAGGGGAACGAAGCACTCGGCTGAGATTGTTGGCTTAGTAAGCACAGATTCCCTAGAAAGAAAGATTTCCTCTCTTAAAGATGTTTTCTTCCTGTAATAGTTTTCTACCGAGGTCGGGGTTTTTTTGAAGACAAATCCATCATTGAAGGGCTAGAGGCCGGATCGCTCACTCAACAATTTCTGCTTCTCCCAATGGGAGCCTTTATTAGTAAGGGCGCGTGGAACCGGGGAGGCGGATGGGACTCGTGCCATCAAAGTAAAATTTCCATGCCCTCATCTCCTTACAGTCAAGCGGCTTTCAGCTCCTCTTCTGTGACAGCTATTTCCTCGTCTGGGAAGCAATCCTTACATCTCACCCAAAACAAAATACCAGAAAATATAAGCTGTCAGCTCATATCTATCTCTGCCCCTCGATCGAACAAAAGCGGTGGAAACTACCAAGCTGGAGTACGGTAGGGGCAGAGGGAATTTCCGGTGGAGCGGGCATAAGGAAGGAAGCTCACTCAAAAGCGAATTCCGACTACTATTTTAGAGTACCGAAGCTCAATGGCATTGATCACACCGCCCGGTCCTTTCGAACCTTAATCTTAAGAAATTCCTGAACGAGAAAGCGGTATGTATGGTTGGCGTATGCCTGGAAACCTGTCCTTATAGATAGGCGAAAGTCACCCCCTCTCCTTAGAGTCAAGTGGCTTTCACTCCTTCAAATCCATTATATTAGGAGGCCTAACGAGTGACAATGGAGCTGCTTCGGTAGGGTCGAAGAAGACGTGTAAGACACCGAGGGGCCGGGGCTTCTTTATTGTAAGGCGTCTAGAAGCCCAATTTTTGGCTTTTTTGTCGTGTCTTATGGGCATGTTCACAAAGGAAAAGGCTCTCCATGCGTTTCTTATAAAACCTACCCTTCTTATCTTTAATTTCTATCTTTTGACTTGATATAGATAAATCGTTAGTAATAGTTATTAGGTTTCTTTCTAATAAAAATTCTACCAATAAGATACCTACATTCTTAGCAGTCCTTACCTACATATGCATCTGATCAAATATGTATATTATCTATTCCAACAAACAAATAATACAAAAGAACGAGGTTTGGATGCGCTTCTGTCCTTAAAGGGAGTTCGCCGAGGGCCTCAACGCTAGGCAGGAACAGCAGAAGAATTCAAAGCGCTAAATAGGAAATCGAAAAAGGCCAAGCTACGAACAGTACCCTTTTCAACAGTAAATAAGCTTAAGAGCTAGGAGTTCGATGTCTAGGTTGAGGCTCACTCATTGAAGTGTGACCGTAGATCTGGTCTTTCCCAGGAAAGAAAGCAGCCAGATCTTCTCTGCTTTTTTTTTAATTTCCTTTACCTTGGACTAGCCGGCCGGTACGCTAGCAATCGCCCAAAAAATGATTCTTATCCCATCCGTCAGGTTTGTATGTACCCACGCTCCTGTTTATTATTTTTTAGAACCTCAGGAACTATCCTTTCCGGCTGCCCCCTCCCCCCATGGCTTTGCCCTTGGGTTTGTCAACCAACCTGGCATGTTCAGACCGGGACTTTCAGTAATCGGAGGCAGGTCAGGGGCCGGCGGGCACGCCCCCAGCTTCTTAAGTTTGGGAATTGTGCCGGACCAATGCTACTAGCTTTCCGCGGCAAAGCAAGTCTACAAGCCACTGTAGTGAGGTTATAGGTCTGATTTCTTTCTCGTATTGAGACATCTTTACCTTAAAGCTGCTTAAGATTGTTAAATTCACTATTCAACTTGATGCGCTGAGAGCGATGAAAAAGGATTTTCGGGGTAATGGAGACTAGGAAAGAGGGAAGCTTCAGTCAGCCTTAAGGCATGGAATCGGTAGGTCAATTAAGTTGCCTAAATCTCTTCCTTATCTGCTGCTCTGTAGCTGCCTCTAAAAAGAAAAAAAGAAGCTTTCGGCGGACATAAGCCCTCGGGACTTGACACTTGGACACCGGGAAGCTTGCCCCAGGGTCCTTCGTTTGGAACTGCCCGTTTGCCCGAAGATGAAGGGGAAGAAAGAGATGACAGGGACAGAGTAACCGGAGGGGGCATGAAATGAACCCGGAAGGGAAGCCACAGGAGCAGGACTGGACAAAAAGGGGAAGGAGTTGTCTATGGGATGGACAACGAAGTGTATCGATCCTCCCCGACCTCTTCTCTTGAGCCTATCTTTCCTAAAAGTCTTGATTGGTATCGTGTTATTAAAGTGTTGAGGGTTACAACACAGTCTATCCTAGTCCAATTACGCTCAAAATAATCTATCTATTGCTATGTTTAGTCTTCTAAAAGTTTTATGGATTTGATCAACTATGTCTTCTAGTATGAGGGTCCTTAGTAATCGTTTACGGTGGGTGGATAAGCAGTCGGGCATCCACGTAGGACCTGTTGCGAAGCCTACTAAGATCCGCTCGAGGTTATCTTCTTCCTGATTCAATCAATAGCAGCTCCTTCTTTCCTTGCTAACAGGGCAAGGGCATTCGATGCATCTGATTCAATTCCTGGTCCGCCCTCTCTTTCACAGCCTAGGAGTACACATACCTCTCATTTTACTGCAGCATTAAGAGTTCGAACTTACCTGAAAGGGACTCCAAACCAAGGGATTTTTCTGACTGTTTCTCCTTCTTTCTCTCTAATGGCGTTTCGTGATGCCGATTGGGCTACATGTCGAGATTCTCGCAGATCTGTCAGTGGGTTCTTTATCAGTCTAAGAGGATCCCCCATTTCATGGAAGTCTAAGAAACAATATTCCATTTCACTTTCTTCGGCCGAGGCTGAATACCACTCGATGCGTCGCTTGGTTGCAGAACTAACTTAGTTGACTCGTCTACTCTCTGATCTGTCTATTTCACGTGAGTTGCCCATTCCTGTTCACTCGGATAGTCAAGCGGCAATCCACATTGCTCGCAATCCTGTGTTTCATGAAAGGACGAAGCATGTTGAGCTAGATTGCCATTTTGTTAGGCAACAATACCTTGCCGGCCTCATATCTCTTTCTTTTGTTCCATCCCATTATCAGTTAGCCGACAACTTCACCAAATCATTGTCGGGGCCTTCTAATCATCACTATCTTTGCAAGTTGGGTATCACTCCGCTCCCCTCCATCTTGAGGGGGGATGTTGAGATAGAAAGATTTCATAATAATAACTCGCGTCTAAGCTCGTTGACAATGGCAGACAACGCAACGAAGAAGACGAAGTTATCTTCAAGGGTACCTAAGTCTAAGTCTTTCTTGTCTTTAGAGAATACAAAGAGACGTGACATAAATCCAGCTGTAGATAACAATAAAGGAAAGAGAAAACATATGGACCATCTACGTTATCCAAGATCAGCCCAAGGTTACAGTTGTAGTGAACCAATTCTTTATCCTTCTATGAAGCACGTGAATGGCACACACATAACATAGAAGAGAATAAAATATGTTAGACAATTATTTACATAGCCAATAGGATTTAGACAAAATGTATAGGATTTTGTATATTCTTTTATTGCTTTTAGGTATTACATTTTCTTGTATAAATATGGGCAGTCTTGTACATATCAATACAGAGAAAATTTCCCAATATTGATCTTGATTAAATTACTATATAACCTTGCCAACTAAAGCGGCCTACTCTATCGCAGCAAGGGCTTAAGCGATCGAAGTGACCTAACCTGCTTCCATCTAAAAGGGCTCTCAGACATATATGTCATCTTTGGAACTCCTAAGTTTACGGGCCTAGCTCAACGAAAAGCAAGCCAGAGTACTTTGGTACTGTGGGTGGCGGGTTTATTATTTATATATAGACTATATATATATATATATATATATACCTATATACATAAAGTTTCTGTCGAAGCTCTTGGGTGGCATGGCACCCCCACCTGCCTGAGTAGATTCGCCTGCCCCTGTATATCTAAAAGACATTTCGCCTTGATATTTTAGCTGTATGAAGTTGAGTAAAATGGTGAAGAAAAATCCAAGAATTGTGAGGGGACTACTTTGTTCCTGCATGAAAATCGAATTGAAAACGGCTCTCCATGCCTGGAGGACAATTCTTGCATTATTATAGGCAAATAAAAAAGGGTTGATCGATGATGAAGGAGGAGAAAGGGTGTGCTTTATATAGGTTAGGTATCACCACGAAAGTTATCACAAGGTGCCAATGCCTTTTGTCGTACCATTGAAATCTTGTCATAAGTTTGACGTGGGATATTGGCTTTTGGGATTTTGTACGGTGACGTAGCGTCAACCCAAGCGTTAATGATACGATTCAATCGATTATTTTTAAAAAATTATATCATTTCAATTTTTTGACTATTTTATATTGTAGAATCAAAATTAAATTTATTAAAGCTATCTCAATCATATTGGTTAATTTTTTATTTACTTTTAAAATATCACCTCAAAATATACTATTATTAAAATATTTCTTTCGCAAATATGCACTTCAATTTTTCACTAAAGAAATCAAGAATGTAAAACCTTGTTGTCATATTATTTGATCTTAAACATTTAATAGGAATGTTTGCATAGGTTTTGTCGTATTGTTTGATGAAGTATCTATTATAATATTTTTTTAATTTTAAACATATTTAGTTAAAGGTTTATTAAAGAGCACAAACCCAAAGTCATCCCGTCACCAAAGACCTAGGACCTACGTTTAATTATTATTTTTCAATTTGTTGTTTGCGCTTCGATTTTGATGACCCATATATTTTGTTACGTACACATTTAGATGAGAGATATGTGTCCTATTTAATTTTGAAAGATCCAAATTATATTGTATCACAACCATGATTGAGTTAATAAAATTTATTTTAAAATAAATAAATAATAAGTCAACAAATTGCAGAAGACTACCCTCCAACTTTGGTAAGAACAAGATCCTTGAAAATTTTGATATCCTATTATTAATATATGTAATTTCATATTATATTTTTATATTTAAATTTGTTGACTTAACTATGATTTTGATATAATTTTGGTGTTTCAAAATTAAATAAAATGCATGTCTTTCATTTAGATATATATTTGAATCTTTTGGGAGAGAAAGTGTAATAGATAAGAGCCAGAGAAGTTTCAAGTTGGAAACTAAATTATGTATAAATGAGAATAAAAATTACAAAAACACTCAAGCAGTTTTCTTTTTCTTTTATTCATTGACATTATTATATAAATTCTGAAAATCATTTTTTAAAAGGCATCAAAGTGCCAATCTATGAAGATTGGGACAATAAAAATAAACGGAGAAGAGAATAGTAGTTTTCATTAATCAGCTTTAACTTGTGTGCAGAATATCATTAAACAAACACAATATCACAAATCTTTATAGATTTCAGGATGGAAAATCCAATTTTTTATTTTTTTTGAAGAATACTGTTTTAAGACTCTTCCCCTTTGGACTTCCTATATATTTAGATAATATTTTTTGATTTCTTACTAAATCACTTTTGCTAACTTTCTTGTATTAGAGTTGGATTGATTCAGATTCACGTCGAATAGGGTTCATTGAGGTAGCGCTCCAAGTAATAAGTCTTTTAACTAAACTCTTAACTTGTACTAAAGTCGGACTAATTCAAATTCGTATATTCAGGAGTAGCGCTCCGACTGTCAATAAGAGATAATCTATGAAATCAATGTTATCTCCTGTATTCAGATTAGCAAACCAGAAATAATAAAAGATGAAAGGAAAAACACAAAGAACTATCCGAGTCCACAGAACTCACTGTGTCCTTAAGAAATTTAATCCCCTCAAGCACCCGAGGTTGCAGATTAATTCCTCCCAAGATAAAACTGATTAACCATTAAAGAAGTAGCGGTACCTCAAACTTCGATAATTTCAACGAACTCAAAATGACAGCAACGAATCACACACACAGACACGATCAATCGATTTTGTTTTGTAAGAAATGTATGCAAAATAAGGGAAAAATTTGATGCTGAAAAATGAGAGAAAACCTCTCTATTTATAGCCAACAAAGGGTAAAGGTCACAACCCTTTGGAAAGAAGACAACCTTTCAGAAAGGTCACAACACGTTGGAAAAGGCACAACCTTTCAAATGGTCACAACCATTTAGAAAGGACACAACCTTTCATAAAGGTCACAACCCTTCATTTCCTGTTCACACCTTTAAAACCCAACAATCCCCCACATGAATAGGGAATGACTATGTTAAAACATATGCATGAAAAACTGTGTGATTCGTAAGTAAGGATTGATTGCATCTGGATAAGTGGGTTTCCCTTTGAACTTTCCGTAGTGAACATATATCGGATATACTCGATCAATCGGTAGATTTGATATCTTTGAACCGTGGAGCTTTGGTGTATACCTAGACAACATAAGTCACACAATCAACCCTTGAACTGTTTTTGGTTCTCATTGTTTTGTTCATTTCAACCATGAACACGTCTTGGTTTATAAGTGCGTAGAGAACTGGCCTT
>NW_006239126.1:101863-102071 GCF_000226075.1 Solanum tuberosum
TGTAGCATATCCAATGAACATACAATCCAAAGTCTTAGGTCCTATTTTGACCCGTTTGAGAATAATTCCCTCATTTCCATTTCTCATATGAAATAGATTGTATTGTTTGATCACTATCTTTCAGGAGTTATTCCTTGTATGAACTTTAAAGGACGACAAACAATTCTCTATCAGGATACAACAAAGACTGAACAAACACAACTTTCTG
>NW_006239126.1:104190-112731 GCF_000226075.1 Solanum tuberosum
GTTCTTTCCCCAATAAAAAGAACACAGAAAATAGAAGTAATTTCCTTACCACAGAAAATACCAACATTAAATTTCTTAAGCTTGTTATCTCCTGTATTCAGATTAGCAAACCAGAAATAATAAAAGATGAAAAGAAAAACACAAAGAACTATCCGAGTCCACAGAACTCACTGTGTCCTTAAGAAAGTTAATCCCCTCAAGCACCCGAGGTTGCAGATTAATTCCTCCCAAGATAAAACGGATTAACCATTAAAGAAGTAGCGGTACCTCAAACTTCGATAATTTCAACGAACTCAAAATGACAGCAACGAATCACACACACAGACACGATCGATCGATTTTGTTTTGTAAGAAATGTATGCAAAATAAGGGAAAAATTCGATGCTGAAAAATGAGAGAAAACCTCTCTATTTATAGCCAACAAAGGGTAAAGGTCACAACCCTTTGGAAAGAAGACAACCTTTCAAAAAGAAGACAACCTTTCAGAAAGGTCACAACACTTTGGAAAAGGCATAACCTTTCAAACGGTCACAGTCCTTTAGAAAGGACACAACATTTCATAAAGTTCACAACCCTTCGGCATAGTCACAACTCTTCAGAAGAGTCATAACCCTTCATTTTCTGTTCACACCTTTAAAACCCAACAATCAGTCCAAGTGGTCACTACATTGTTCATCTTCCTCATAAAATTGCAAACAGTTCTTCCTGAAATTATTTTCTTGAAGAGCCATAGACCATAGTAACGTTTCACCTCGAGAGAGAAGAAAACAGAGGAAATACACAACAGGGAAACAAGATTTATAGCTTCTCACAATAGCAATGATCATACGTTTGACTTAATATTACAACAGCAATTGAAATCTCAAAACAACATGAGAATTAATCATGGAACTAATTAGACAGTAAGAGGAAACCTCTGTTCCATTGGATAAACAATCATATTTGTCCTCCTTCTTAGATAGTTCCAAATTGGTTCACCAATCATCCTCCTTCTCTCAAAATACCATTCTTCTTTGAATTTTTGTATAATTTTCTCGAAAATCCAAAGTAGCATTTCGCCTCCAGAAAGTAGAAAACAGAGGAAATACAGAAGAGGGGAAACAGAGTCCGGGAAGAGAACAGAGGCAGTGGAAGCCAAAGAGAGAGAACTAAAGAAAACCATGACATTGTGTATGAGGTTGGAGAACTTTCTGTAAATAGGATGACGAGAAAATCTCTGCTTAATACCGTATACTAAACAGTATACGATCAAAGAATTGACAGATACTCTCATGGTTTTCGGATGTGTCAAAAAAGGATCAGTGCCTTTATATTTTAGCTGTAGAAAATTGAGGAGAATGGTGTAGAAGAATTAATCCAAAAACTGTGAGGGAACAAGTTGTGGTGCTCTGTTGGTGGTACATATAGAAAATGTAGGATTGTGTAGCCATGAAAGTTGAATATGCTTGGAACAAAAATAGACCAATTCTTAAATTATCTGCCATTTTAACGATTGAAGTTAAGAGACAAGATGAAATAAAGGGGGATTGATGAAGAAGAAAGAAATTAACAGTTTTAAGTATGTCAGACCACACAATTAAGAGTTTTAAGTTGGGTAGATTAAAATTTATCTAATTAAATCACTTGTAAAATAAATATACATAAAATTTTATTATAAAAATTTGTAGTAATTATCTTACGAAATAACATAAAAACTTATTTTTCTAAGAAAAAAAAACAAAAGAATGAATATCTTATGCATTATGAATTAAAAATTGAGAACCTTTAAAATAAGACAATGACTAACAATCTAACCGTAACATCTTAATTGGTAAGTGAGTTGTGGACTTTTTTAGTCAGCTTGATTTGGTTTGTGTTTTAGTTTTATTTTTCACCAAATCATGAACATCTAATTATAAAAAAAAAAAACCAAACTAAATCTATGGTTTTTATTTGATTTGTTTTTAAATTTTAAAAAATCAACTGAATTGATTTGATTTCGATTAAAAAAAAAATCCAAATCGAATCATCAACACTCTTGTTAATAATAATTGATTGTAAACTAAATCACTATTATATAAAAATTGAAAATTATTATAATATTTTAGGAACTCCAAATCCTAAATTTATCTTCATTAAATGATCAAATTATAAATGATTGTATAACTATGTTTTGTATAGGTAAGTAGAGAAACAAATAAATTTAACGGAAAGGAGTCAAAATTGCCCCTGAACTATGCGAAATAGACCACTTATACCCTCCATTACATTTTGGGATAAAAAAATGCCCCCTGTTGTTATCCTTAGAGACCACAAATACCCTCAAGACTTAACACCCCAATTTTTTAGTGACGTGGCAAGCCACATGGGACTAATCCCTCCACCTAAGCATTGCCAACTAAGATTCACTACAAAAGAACTTGACTTTTAGTGGCGACAAAGTTGCCACAAAATCCCAAAATATTGCCACTAAAGGTTATGAGTGATTTTTAGTGGCGACTAAGGCTCAAACAACCATTTGCTAAGTAAAACCTATTTTTTCAACAAAAAAATATGATAATTAATTTTCGATTGCGACCTAATTTTCTAAAATAAATAACTTGCAATATCCACATTAAAAACATCCAATATTCTTACGAAAAATAATCAAAATTACTTCTCGATTCAAATCTCCTACTTGCAATATCCACATTAAATGCATCACTGTACATTTTATACCTTTACATATGACATAAAAATAAAACATACAATGTCTTAAAACTCCTACTTAATCGATATCATTTTTGGTTTTTTAAAAACAATGAAGAAAAAAACACAAAATTAGAAAAAATTGAAAATTATATAATATTTTAGGAACTCCAAATCCTAAATTTATCTTCATTAAATGATCAAATTATAAATGATTGTATAGCTATGTTTTGTATAGGTAAGTAGAGAAACAAATAAATTTAATGGGATTTTAGCACGTGGATTCTCTTTGGAATATGTTTGCCTAAACGCGTTACTCCATTTGTTAGTTGCTAATAAGGGAGAGCCAAAAGGGTCAATAGAGTTTTTTTTTTTTAAAAAATTAATTCGATTCGTCTTTGTTATCTCCTGTTCATTTTTATTTGTCGAAGAAGTAATAAATAGATAGTTTCTGTTGGATTAAGGTTTAAACGTGTGATTTTATATGAGTTAAGTTTAGTTAATTGATAATTTATGAAGATAACATTCATATTTATGATCATTATTCTTGTAATCTTTCGCCTCCGTAGCATCAAGGACATAGTAAATTACATTTTTTAGGATTCAAATTTCATAAATTCAAAAGTCCGAAGACATGCATGATACGTATCTAACTTTATATAACAACTGAAATCTTGATGCAACATGAAAAATAAACATAGTATAAACTATAAAGTAGAGAGAATCTCTCATTCTCTGTATATTTCTTGCAAAATTAGACAGTAAGAGTAAACCTCTGTTCCATTGGATAAACAATCATATTTGCCCTCCTTCTTAGATAGTTCCAAATTGGTTCACCACTCATCCTCCTTCTATCAAAATACCGTTCTTCTTCTTCTTCGAATTTTGGTATAATTTTCTCGAAAATCCGAAGCAGCATTTCGACTCCAAAAGCAGAAAACAGAGGAGATACAAAACAGGGGAAACAGAGTCCGGGAAGAGAACAGAGGCAGTGGAAGCTGTATGCAAATTACTTTTTAACAATAACTTTTAAGGAATTTGTAAAAGGAAAACATGACAAGTAAAATGAACCGGAGGGATTAATTTCATTGCACTTTGGAAGATATTCGACACTATTCTTGGTGAAAATGTTTTTTCATGAATGAACTCAAATTTGCTAGGGAAAATATATTATTTTCCTTCAAAATCTTGTTTTTAGAACTTTTAGGATTTCCTTCAAATTTTGGTTTGTCTTTATTATCTCCCGTTCATTTTTACTTGTCGAAGAAGCAATAAATAGATAGTTTCGGTTGGATTAAAGCTTATGTGTGTTATTTTATAAGAGTTAAGTTTAGTTAATTGGTAATTTATTTGTCTATCCTATTTATGTTGATTACCTAAGTAGAAGTTTATAGGTTAGTCCCAATCACGTGAATAATTTGACGCTTGACGAGAGAAACAAAGAATAACATATATTGAGTTCGAGGAAGATATGAAAAATAATTACAACGGAAGCCGGAGTAAGAGTGTTGCCTATGCTCTATAGGTATCGTAAATTTAGCACAAATATTATATTTAGGTTTATAAATAGAAAAATAGATCAAGGACGTAGTAAATTGCCTTCTTTAAAATTTAGAATTCACAAATTCAAAATTCAAGTTTATTCGAGGTCCGAAGACATGCATGATATGCATCTAACTTAGTATTACAACAATAACAACTGAAATCTTGAAGCAACATGAGAAACAAACATAGTACAAAGTACAGAAATTAGACATGAGAAACAAACAAACATAGTACTGAAATCTCTCATTCTCTGTATATATATCTTGCAAAATTAGACAGTAAGAGTGAACCTCTGTTCCATTGGATAAACAATCATATTTGCCCTCCTCCTTAAATAGTTCCAAATTGGTTCACCACTCCTCCTTCTCCGAAAATATGATTCTTCTTCTTCTTCTAATTTTTGCATAATTTTCTCGAAAACCCAAAGTAACATTTCACCTCCAGAAAGCAGAAAACAGAGGAAAATACAGAAGAGGGGAAACAGAGTCTGGGAAGAGAACAGAGGCGGTGGAAGCCAAAGACAGAGAACTAAAGAAAACCATAACAACGGTGTAACCAGGTCGGAGTATTTCCTATAAATAGGATGACGAGAATATCTCTAGCTTAATCCGTATATCAAACAATATACGAGCAAAGAATTGACAGAAACTCTCATGTTTTTCGGATGGATCAAAAAAGGATCAGTGCCTTGATATTTTAGCTGTAGAAAATTGAGGAGAATAGTGAAGAAGAATCCAAGAATGGTAAGGGAACAAGTTGTGGTGCTCTGTTCCTGGTATATATAGAAAATGTAGGATTGTGTAGCCATTAAAGTGGAATATGCTTGGAACAAAAATAGTCCAATTCTTGAATTATTAGCCATTTGAACAATTGAAGTTAACAGACAAGATGAAATAAAGAGGGATTGATAAAGAAGATACAATTAGCAGTTGATTTAATAATGTGTATATATAGAGAAGCACCGTGTGTATCAAATGTCAATAATCTTTTAATGTCACATCATAAGTTCTATTGGAAAGAGTTAGGGTATTTCCTAAAAAATACTAAAAAATTGGGCAAGTGGAATACCGGAGAGGAAGTGATGCAGTCGGTTAAGAAAATTAATTTACATTTTACTTTATAAAAAAAACATTTTTTTTGGGACAATAAAGGGCTAATTAGGGTATTTTGATGGTCAGAAAGTGATATTTGTCAAAACTCAGAACACCGATATTCCGTAACATTAATGCTTTTTTCTTTTTTCAACATGCAAGAGGGGCCAAGTCGTGCCCAAGAGGGGCCAAGGCACCCGACCGTGCCCAAGAGGGGCCACTGCCACGACCACATCCAATTCTACAAAATTTCATGTACTAGACAGTTGATAAATTTTCCGCTGGTAATATAAGATATTGAACATATAATATCTCTAATGATCACTTAATTATGAACTTTTATTTATAAAAAATCATTTAGTTTTATTTTAATTCAAAATTCACTTAATTATATGCTTTTTTAAAAATAAAGTCACTCAATTATAGGTGTTTATTTATAAGTCACTCAAGCTATTTACTAACTATGTCCCATTTTATATGACTTATTTTCTTTTTTAATATTATTTTTGTGTATTTGTTATATGCGTCTAGTATTAATTTCATGTATCTATTTATATGATCTAATTTTAATTTCATGTATCTATTTATATGATCTAATTTTAATTTCATGTATCTATTTATATGATCTAATTTTAATTTCATGTATCTATTTATATGATCTAATTTTAATTTCATGTATCTATTTATATGATCTAATTTTAATTTCATGTATCTATTTATATGATCTAATTTTAATTTCATGTATCTATTTATATGATCTAATTTTAATTTCATGTATCTATTTATATGATCTAATTTTAATTTCATGTATCTATTTATATGATCTAATTTTAATTTCATGTATCTATTTATATGATCTAATTTTAATTTCATGTATCTATTTATATGATCTAATTTTAATTTCATGTATCTATTTATATGATCTAATTTTAATTTCATGTATCTATTTATATGATCTAATTTTAATTTCATGTATCTATTTATATGATCTAATTTTAATTTCATGTATCTATTTATATGATCTAATTTTAATTTCATGTATCTATTTATATGATCTAATTTTAATTTCATGTATCTATTTATATGATCTAATTTTAATTTCATGTATCTATTTATATGATCTAATTTTAATTTCATGTATCTATTTATATGATCTAATTTTAATTTCATGTATCTATTTATATGATCTAATTTTAATTTCATGTATCTATTTATATGATCTAATTTTAATTTCATGTATCTATTTATATGATCTAATTTTAATTTCATGTATCTATTTATATGATCTAATTTTAATTTCATGTATCTATTTATATGATCTAATTTTAATTTCATGTATCTATTTATATGATCTAATTTTAATTTCATGTATCTATTTATATGATCTAATTTTAATTTCATGTATCTATTTATATGATCTAATTTTAATTTCATGTATCTATTTATATGATCTAATTTTAATTTCATGTATCTTTTATATGTATTAAGTATCAATTTCATACATTATATTTCAAAATCATGTATCTTAGATACATAGTAAGCACACACATAATTATGTGTATCTAAATATGAAATGTAATTGAAACACACGAATTTAGGAACAAATCACAACTGTGGAGTATTTGTTTTTATAATTAATCCAAAAAAAAAAGTTAAAAAATTCAAAATTCTCCCTTTATTTGAATTTTTTTAACATAGATACATGAACTCTTAACTAGATACATGTACACCTGATGTGTATCCAACATTGTTGCACTTGATGTGCATCTAATGGTGTATTTTTTTCTCTTAATTAAAGCTTGGCGTAATTCTTTCATCTTTTGATTGGATCGTTCCTATACTTAGATCTATTCTCGACTTGAATGTTGGCGGATGAAGAGTCAGTCCCTGCAATGAGAAATTCATAAGTGAAAATGAACAAATAAAAGTTGTTTGATTTAGTATACAATTGTTAATGTGTAGTAACTTTAACGAGAATCATCCGATTTTGGGAATGTTCAATCATTAAAGTGTTTGAGAAACAACAAAATTAAAAAAATATAAAACCTAATTTGTAAATTTTTTAAAAATTGAATTTTAGAACATTATGAACTCTAACTCAGATACAAAATCAAAATACGTGAGAATAATGAAATAATAGAAACAAACCTATATATATAACGTTGATTTGAACATGCAAACATGTATTGAGAGGATGAAAGAAGAAAGAGAGAGAAGATGAATTAAGGAAGAAGAAGGGCTGGTGGACGTGAGGAAATGGAGGAAACGACATATGTGAAAAAAAAGGAAGATAATTTGACTTGTTAATGAACCATTAATTAAGGAGTTTATATTTAAGATAATTATTCTATTCCTTATTTAAAGGATTTGTGTATCTGATTAAATCTTTTAAAATATATGGTATAATTATTAAAAGTGGTAGTATGTGTAATTGTTTTAAACTAGAGGTAAATATAGTATATATGGTAGTGATGTATGTGTAGTTACGTAGTTTATCCTTATTACAAACCGAATCACAAATTACAAAGCATTCATAGAAAAGTAGTTACTAAAATTGAGCAAGTATGATTAAATAGTCTCTCTACCTCTCCAAAGCAAATATCATCCTCCGCAAATTGCATCAGTGAAATTACATTGAATATGTTATTGTTGTTATTGGTTTATTGAAATAATTCACGAATTCTCAAATTCTAAAATATCTATTATTTTGAAATAAAATGAAATAACTAAAATATCATTTATTTAGAAATATAGTGTAACACCCCGTATTCGAAATAGACCAAAAATGCAGATTTTGAGAAGTTTCAGGTGCAACCCACGGTTGCCATCCACGGACCGTAGGTCAGACCACGGCCCGTGCTGGTGGTCCGTGGTTCACCACTGAAACCCCTCACAGACCCAGGTCAGAAAATTTACTAAGTCTCGACTCACGGACAGACCCACGGTCCGTAGATCAGACCACGGTCCGTGGTTTGTGTCTGTGGATCAAGACCTCATTTACCCAGTCTCTGATACAAACTACGGTCAACCAGCATAGACATTCAATCGATCCACGGTCCGTAGGTCTGACCGTAAGTTAGGGTCAACAGCCAGTTAGCTGAAAATTATTGATGGGTCAACTTCAGATGGTCATAACTTTTATCAAAAAATGAATTATGTGTCCCATGACCTATGTTATGGTAGATAATTGAATTATCTTTCCAACGCCACCGAGTTTGCTAAATTCCGACCTCCGAGT
>NW_006239126.1:114482-120812 GCF_000226075.1 Solanum tuberosum
AGTTTCAGTTTTGCTAGACCTAGTTGGGGCATGTCCCAACATTTCTAGTCAGTTTAGAGGCTTATTTCAGACATAGTTAGATTCAGCTTAGTGTTGAGTTAATAACTTCTTTGTATTAAACTCATCAGTTTTCATTTATCTCAGTTATAGTAAATGGATATTCCCCATCTTTTCATTTTATTTATGATTTAGCTTCCGCATCAGTTTATTATCTTTAGTATGCTCATGATCATGCCAACAGGGTTAGCTTGGGATCACTTGTGGTCCTAGGTCCCGTGTATGCGTATCGGGGTAGCTCGGGGCGTGACATATAGAAACTAGAAAGTATTGACTAAGATAGGCCGTCGGTTGTTTGCACAATAGAAATTGACAGTTGAAAGTTGAACGTAACGATCCATTTTATTTAGCATTTCTGTGAAAATGTCTTCTAGCCCACGTCTCCTTTTCTATTCAGTGTCTGTCTTATACTCTGCTACTAAGTTGATGAGTCAAACATATCCTTATTGTTTTTGAAATGATGCAAATATACTCTTTTTTGCTAACATATTCGTATTTTTGAATTAAGAAAATATTTACTTTGTTTTACAAATAAATTTAAAAAATCCATGTGATTTTACTTTGAAAGTTACGTTAACAATACACAACAGGGAAACCTTCTCAAAAATGAAAACATATATAGTTGTATATAACATACTAATGTGTAGTGATACAATTTTTTCTATAACATGAAATTCAGAAAAAACGATCACATCCACATGACCTAAGAGAAAAGTATTACAACAATATTGTCACTAGACAACAATTGAAATTTCGAAATAATCAGTAAACACACAACATACGTAACAATTTTAAAAAAAAAATCAAAATTAGACAGTAAGAGTAAACCTCTGTTCCATGGGATAAACAATCATGTTCGTCCTCCTTCTTAGATGGTTCCAAATTAGTTCATTAGGATGTTGTGGGGTTTGTCCCAACATCCATCTCAGTTGTTTTTAGAGGCTTCATAGACAGTTAGTCATTAGTCATTTAGTCTTCTCATTTTATCTTATGTTAAGACTTGAGTTGCCATTTTGGCCAAGTTGAATGTTTATTTCTTTTAACATTCTAAGTTATATTATGAAGTTTAGTTGAGTAAGTTCATTTGATCATTGTAATCATGCTTAGAGTCTTCCGCTGAGTTAAGTAAGCCAGGCCAAGGGTTCACTTGGGGCCATCAATGGTTCTCAAGTGTCAGTCCCGCCCAGGGTGTAGGCTCGGGGCGTGACAATGTAAAAGAAAAGTTGAAGGAAGAAAAATATATATAATCATTTCTAATACATATGATTTGCTGCCTCATTTAAAACACTGATTATAATTAGAAAAAGTCTAGACTTCAATATAGCATTTATAACTTTACATTTCAAAATAGTCACGTCTCAAACAAATATATATCATTTTTCTATAATTGAAAATAATTAAACTTTAAATTCTATTTTTGTCTTTAATAAAATAATTTAACACAAATATCAAAAGTCTTTCTACTTTCTTAAATTTTGTGTAGTAAATCAAGAAAGGGCAAAACAAAAAAATTAGCGAAAAGACCACCTTTTTTATTATTCGAACACAATAACATGTATATAATAATGATTTATTGTAATATACTTACTTTTTTTTTTTAATTTTGATTTAATTTTACACAATTAATACAATATACCACGTGTACTCTATTTTTGAAGGTATGGAATATGAATTTAGGAACCTTTATGGAAATTGTGCATCACCCAATAAGAAGGGCATGAAAAAAGTGATATATTTTTTTTGTTAAAATATTTAGCAAGTATATTTTTGTTTCTATTATATTGAATAATCACAAGGGATTCTCCACAGATAGTATTATTTTCAGTCTATTGTTTTTACATATATGGCATACTAAGAAGTAAGAAGTCAAAAGATGATTGTATGTCCAGTATGATATTATTGATCTATTTCAAACGTACTCACTTTACTCCTTAAATGGCATATACGTTACCTCCTAAACCAATTAAATTGCTCTAATAATATGTCACACGACAAAAGTATCCGTAATAGTTGGGTCCATACGATCAAATATAATGGCCCTAGAAAAAAAAGAGGGCCATTCTTAAACTTTGATTCTCACATTTGATTCACAAAGTTGGTGCCACTTTGAGGTAGCATTTTGGCCCACGAATTTCCAAATTTTTGGCAAGCTTTTTTTTTAAAAAAAATAATATAATTTATATCCACATTCTCTTCATGTCATACCCAATATTTCCCAAGGCAAATTGTATCATCATGTGGACCCCCATGTTTCACTAAAACCCTACATAGTAGGAAATATATGATGTCAACTATTACTGTAGTCTGTATATTTATAATATTTGTAAATTTAACTAGATGCCAATTATTATTGTGTATATTAATTTATTTAAACTCACCGTAGAAACTAATCGACTGTCTCCACTAATGTTTTGCTACTGTTTAGAGATTTCTAAATTGCTAAACTTACTTGCATATATTGCACTAAAATAATATAATTTAGGGAAAAGGGTCAAAAATACTCCTCAATTATGTTTTATTGGTTGACTATGCCCTTACCGTTAAAACAAAATTAGTTTTACCCCTGCCGTCTACAAACTTATCATTTGTACCCTCCAAAATAACGGTTTCCCCAAATCAATCTCAAATTCTCAATTTCGATCCGAATTATTCATTTAAAACCAATTATCAATTAAATCCGACCCATAACCCATTTAATCTGGTCTTACATACCAAATGTATAAAAAAAAAAAGTAATAAATTCGCCAAAACCCATTTCAATTCCTTATGAACAAATAAATTCCAGCCATTAATGAGCTTTTAAGAAGCAATGTTGGGAGCAAAAGCAGAGGAAGAAGACATGTCAGCCTTATGTTCATGCACAAAAATAAGAACAATATTGCTATTGAAATAATACAATAACCTTCTTCCCCAAAAGTCACTTGTATAGATGTATTCACTAGTTCTTCAAATCCTCCGTACACGATGGCGAAAAGGCAGTACGAGGTGGTCAAATTCCACCAGAAAACAAAAACAATAAAGAAACTAAAAAGTTCATGCTGCTGCAATTTTGGGTGGGAAATCATCTAACACAAATTTAGATCTATGATTTCAGTTGTGAAGAAATGGGTGTGTTGTTTTCGATTTGGGTATTTCGGGGAAGACGTTGAAATTATTGATTTTTCGAAGTTGGAACTTGCTTGTAAAAATCCGAAATTCAAACTCAAGCTCCAAGCTCCATTAATGGCTATGAAGTCTCCATGGTTGGTTCTTCAAGTTTCAGGCTCCAATTCAAAAACTAATACCCTTAGAAGCTTTTAACAATGGCTTTGAAGATATTTACAGAATGAGTAACAACGACAACAGATTCAATGACAAGGGAGAAATCCAATTTTTTTTAAGTTTTGGTGGACTCAACAAGATTGAGAAAATTGAAAATTAAATTCAATGGGTCGGATTAAAAATGATTTTCATTCTAAATGGGTAATTCGGGTCAAAATTTGGAATTTGAGATTGATTTGGGGGAAACCGTTAGTTTGGAGGGTACATATGATAAGTTTGTAGGCGGCAGGGGTAAAACTAACTTTGTTTTAACGGTAAGGGTATAGTCAACCAATAAAACAAAGTTAAGGGATATTTTTGACCCTTTTCCCTATAATTTATCATGATTCTCTCTCTCTCTCTCTCTCTATATATATATATATATATATATATTTGTACGTAGTAAATTCTGTATATTTCGATCATATATATCGATAAATTTCCCTTTTTTGTACTTTCGTTTTTTTGTTTTCATTCATATTCTTCCTTACATTGTAATAGGGATAACTATCTTATTCTTCATTACATTGTAATAGGAATAACTATCTTCTCAACAGCTTATCCAAATAAAAAACAGAGTCACTCAAACGTGAAACGTTTTGACTCATGGAATATATAAATTAGAATATGTATCCCAAAAGAAATTTATGAAAAAACAATTATAATCAGATAACAATAGTTTTTTTAAAAATATAATGAACAAATTGAACAAACCATCAATAATATATTTTTCGTTATTGTCATATAAAATTCTCTAAACAAACCATCAAACAAATCCAAAAAAACAGAAGTATAATGTAATATTAAGATAATGGACTGGCCCAACTCATGTGGGCTTAGATTTTGTCAGCAGTCCAAAATGTAGCTGAACCATAAGTCCCAAATCATTAGAAAAGTATTATTACAAACCGAATCACAAATTACAAAACATTCATAGAAAAGTAGTTACTAAAATTGAGCAAGTATGATTAAATAGTCTCTCTACCTCTCCAAAGCAGATATCATCCTCTGCAAATTTTATCTGTGAAATTACATCAGATATGTTATTGTTGTTATTAGTTTATTGAAATAATTCACGAATTCTCAAATTCTAAGTATCTATTATTTTGAACTAAAATGAAATAATTAAAATATCATTTATTTAGAAATATAGAAAGTATTGACTAAGATAGGCGTTGGTTGTTTGCACAATAGAAAGTTGAACGTAACGATCCATTTTATTTAACATTTCTGTGAAAATGTCTTCCAGCCCACGTCTCCTTTTCTATTCAGTGTCTGTCTTATACTCTGCTGCTAAGTTGATGAATCAAACATATCTTTATTGTCTTTGAAATGATGCAAATATACTCTTTTTTGCTAACAGATTTGCATTTTTGAATTAAAAAAATATTTACTTTGTTTTTACAAATAAATTTAAAAAATCTTATTTTATAACTGTTCAGTTAATTTTTTAACCAACCTGATCCGACCCAAACAAAAACAAAAACCAAGATTCCTTACTAGAACCCAAATTCCCCCTTCTTTTGATGATTTGTGGTTTATGTGTTCTAGAAGGGAATTTGGATTTATTTATTTTTTGTTTGTTTGGGTCGGATAGGATTGGTTAAAAATTAATGGATCAGTTTTAATAAAATCATGTCACTTTTCAAATTTTAAAAGATTAGGTAAATATTTTTTATTTCAAAAAATATAAATCTATCAACAAAAAAATACGAATACATTGCATCAGTTCATAAATGACAAAAGTATATTTATTCCACTTTGTTAACAAGAGATACATCTATTTTAAATCAGGAAGTTACTATTCATAATTATAAGTTCAGCGTACCTTAATAGTTCTTTTTTTTTTTTCTTTTTTTTTTTGTATTTAAATTCCGTATTTGAATAATATTGTGATTTGTGATTTTCCTAGTTGTAATATTTTAATTTTCAAAAGCATGGTGTATTGAATTAAATTTGTTAAAAGGACTTCAGGGGAAAAATGTATAAGTGGAGTGGAGTATATGAATGGCTGCATTGCTTGACATTTTTGGCGAGAGTTTAGTTTTGTCTTTGACCTGAGCATGTAAATGTATTACTATTACTTTACTTAATTAAAATCATATTGAATTTTAGCATGAAGAATAGGGGAAAAAATAATTCATGAAATTAGTCGAGATGGTCACACCTATTCACTACAGTGTTGACAAGAAACCACGCATGTATTGAGTACTATGAATATGACAAATGAGTTGCAGCTAGTTGAACTGAGTTGGCATACGAGTTAGTTAGGCAGGCAAGGCAGAGTTTGTTAGAAGACATTTTATACAATTAACCATAGTTAGTAGCTTGTTAGTTAGTGTATGTGTGTATATTAAAGGTCCTAACTACATTCATTTGTAATCAGTTGACTCAATACACAAATTTTATTCAATGCGATGAAGTTTCTATTTTCTTAACAGCTTCCATTTATGATTTTCACCATTGATAGTGTATTGATTCACCAATTCAACAGCATGTTCATCCTCCTCCTCATATAATTGTATAGAGTTCCAGCCCTCCTTCACTGAAAATACGATCGTTTAGCAGTACACAACAGGGAAACCTTCTCAAAAATGAAAACATATATAGTTGTATATAACATACTAATCTGTAGTGATACAATTTTTTCTATAACATGAAATTCAGAAAAAACGATCACATCCACATGACCTAAGAAAAAAGTATTACAGCAATATTGTCACTAGACAACAATTGAAATCTCGAAATAATCAGTAAACACACAACATACGTAAGAATTTAAAAAAACATATCAAAATTAGACAGTAAGGGTGTGTTTGGTACGAAGGAAAATGTTTTCCAAAACTTTTCACCAATTTCAAATTACAACTTTTTTGTTGAAAAAGTCAAAAAAAAAATTGATGAAAAAGTAAATTTAAAGCTTATTTTTAAAAAATATTTTTCAACTTCAATTTTTTTATCCCACCCTCACCC
>NW_006239126.1:121391-132522 GCF_000226075.1 Solanum tuberosum
CCCCCCCCCCAAAAAAATAAATAAATTTAAGTTTGTTTTTAAAAAATATTTTCAATTTCAAAATTTCATTTTTTAACCCCTACCCTTGACCCCCTCACGCCCCAAAAAAAATTTAAGTTTGTTTTTAAAAAAAAAATTCAATTTCAAAAAAATTATTTTCTACTCTAGTAAAAGTAAAAGATATTTCTCAAAAAAAAAAAATCATTCATAAATTATACACTAAAAATCTTTTTCGAAAAATATTTTCTACTCACCAACCAAACATGAGAAAATAAGTCAAAAATCAACTTGTTTTCCAGGAAAACATTTTCTAGGAAAATGTTTTCATTCCTTCATACCAAACACACCCTAAGAGTAAACCTCTGTTCCATGGGATAAACAATCATGTTTCCTTCTTAGATAGTTCCGAATTGGTTCACCACTCATCCTTTCAGATTCTTTTTCTTGGAATTTTTGCATAATTTTCTCGAAAACCCAAAGTAACATTTTGCCTCCAAAAGCAGAAAACAGAGGAAATACAGAAGAGGGGAAACAGAGTCCGGGAAGAGAACAGAGGCAGTGGAAGCCAAAGATAGAGAACTAAAGAAAACCATGACATTGTGTACGAGGTCTGAGAATTTCCTGTAAATTTGGATTCATGTCGAAAAATTCCACGTTAAATTTGGATTCATTTTCCATTTTTGTTTCATTTTCCATCAGTTGTCTAGTATCCACGTTGAAGTCGATTAAATTTGGATATTTAATTTAATTTTCAAAAGCATGGAGAATCGAATACAACTTGTTAAATAAACTTTAGAGGAAACTATATGTAAGCGGAGTAACTATAAATGGCCGTATTTTTTTTTACTTTTTCGGCATTTTAAAAAAAATTATCATTTGATATTGAAGTTTCATTAATTTGGTTTTATTAGGATGGAAAGATTTTTTCATATTCAGAGTTCAAATCTGAGACCTCTATTCAAGAAAATAATAATTTCATTCACGGTAGTCTGTATCATATCTTTTATGGTGCAATAGTTTAATTTTGTTTTTGACCTCAAACAAGATTGTGGAATATCAACCACGTCGGAGAAAAATAATAAAATACTATCCGACACTTTAATTTATTTGTCCTACTTTTTTAGATTGTGTTTTTTTTTTAAAAAAGCAAATTATTTTTTAATAATTCTTTATTTTCAACTGATATATTTAAGATGATAAGAGTAAAGAACATTTGGTACATTTAACATATCTTTATTTTAAGATCACAAAATTTAAAAATATTATTTATTTTCTTAAATTTTGTGTCAAATTAAGAAAAGTCAAATAAACTAAAACAAAGAAAGTACTGTATTGTTGTAACTAACTTTCTACAGTAAAGTTTAGTTATAACTAACTGCAGTCTATTACCTAACTACACATCTAATCACTGACTAATCTTCTACTTATTTAATAGTTACGTACACATTTAGATGAGAGATATGTATCCTATTTAATTTCGAAAGGCCCAAATTATATTGCATTAACAAGTATCATAACCATGATTGAGTTAATAAATTTTATTTTAAAATAAATAAATAATAAGTCAACAAATTGCAGAAGACTACCCTCCAACTTTGGTAAGAACAAGATCCTTGAAAATTTTGATATCCTATTAACATATGTAATTTCATATTATATTTTTATATTTAAATTTGTTGACTTAACTATGATTTTGATATAATTTTGATGTTTTAAAATTAAATAAAATACATGTCTTTCTATTTAGATATATATTTGAATCTTTTGGGAGAGAAAGTGTAATAGATAAGAGCCAAATCTAAGAAGTTTAAAGTTGGAAACTAAAATTATGTATAAATGAGAATAAAAATTACAATAACACTCAAGTAGTTTTCTTTTTCTTTTATTCATTGACATTATTATATAAATTCTGAAAATCATTTTTAAAGGCATCAAAGTGCCAATCTATGAAGATTGTGAACAATAAAAATAAACGGAGAAGAGAATAGTAGTTTTCATTAATCAGCTTTAACTGTGTGCAGAATATCCTTAAACAAAACACGATATCACAAATCTTTATAAAATTTCAGGATGGAAGATCCAATTATTTTTTTTCACGAAGAATACTGTTTTAAGACTCTCACCTATGGGCATCCTATATATTTGGATAATATTTCTTGATTTCTTACTAAATCACTTTTGCTAACTTTTTTATATTAGAGTTGGATTAATTCAGATTCATGTCGAATAGGGTTCATTTGAGGTAGTGCTCCAAGTAATAAGCCTTTTAACTAAACTCTTAAGTTGTATTGAAGTCAGACTAATTCAAATTGGTGTATTCAGGTAGCGCTCCGACTGTCAATAAGAGATAGTCTATGAAATTAGTCCAAGTGGTCACTACATTGCTCATCTTCCTCATAAAATTGCAAACAGGTCCACCCGTCCTTCACTGAAAATACAATTCTTCCTGAAATTATTTTCTGGAAGAGCCATAGACCATAGTAACGTTTCACCTCGAGAGAGCAGAAAACAGAGGAAATGCACAACAGGGAAACAAGATTTATAGCTTCTCACAATAGTAATGATCACAAGCATGATCATACATTTAACTTCATATTACAACAGCAATTGAAATCTCAAAACAACATGAGAATTAATCATGGAGCTAATTAGACAGTAAGAGTAAACCTCTGTTCCATTGGATAAACAATCATATTCGTCCTCCTTCTTAGATACTTCCAAATTGGTTCACCACTCATCCTCCTTCTCTCAAAATACCATTCTTGTTCGAATTTTTGTATAATTTTCTCGAAAATCCAAAGTAGCTTTCGCCTCCAGAAAGCAGAAAACAGAGGAAATACAGATGAGGGGAAACAGAGTCCGGGAAGAGAACAGAGGCAGTGGAAGCCAAAGATAGAGAACTAAAGAAAACCATAACATGGTGTACCAGGTCGGAGTATTTCCTATAAATAGGATGACGAGAATATCTCTGCTTAATTCCGTATATCAAACAATATACGATTAAAGAATTGACAGAAACTCTCATGGTTTTCGGATGGGTCAAAAAAGGACCAGTGCCTTTATATTTTAGCTGTAGAAAATTGAGGAGAATGGCGAAGAAGAATTAATCCAAGAAGGGTGAAGGAAGAAGTTGTGGTGCTCTGTTGGTGGTACATATAGAAAATGTAGGATTGTGTAGCCATGAAAGTGGAATATGCTTGGAACAAAAATAGACCAATTCTTGAATTATTAGCCATTGAAGTTAAGAGACAAGAAGAAATAAAGGGGGATTGATGAAGAAGAAAGAAATTAACAGTTGATTCAATGTGTATTTATAGGGGAAGCGGCTGGCCAAAAGTTTCTTCATTTTTATTTATGTTCTATCATTTTCACTTTTACATTTTAAGGTATATATGTGCTTACGTGGACACGTTACTATTTATAATTATGCAATATTTATGATGTCCACGTGGACACGTATATCTTTAAAATACACTATTAAATAGTGCAGGGGTAAAATGTCCTTTCCAAAATTCGATATCGTAACAACAATTTTGGCCAAAGTTCAAATATATTTCAGACCTTTTCCCCAAAATTTTACTATAAAAATTTGTAGTAATTATCTTACGAAACAACATAAAAACTTATTTTTTCTACGAAAAAAAAACAAAATAATGAATATCTTATGCATTATGAATTAAAAATTGGGAACCTTAAAAATAAGACAATGACTAACCATCTAACCATAACATCTTAATCGGTAAGTGAGTTTTGGACTTTTTTAGTCAGCTTGATTTGATTTGTGTTTTAGTTTTATTTTTTACCAAATCGTGAACATCTAATTATAAAAAAAAATAAACCAAACTAAATCTATGGTTTTTATTTGATTTGTTTTTAAATTTTAAAAAATCAACTGAATTGATTTGATTTCGATTAAAAAAAATAATCCAAATTGAATCATCAACACTCTCGTTTATAATAATTGATTGTAAACTAAATCACTATTATATAAAAATTGAAAATTTTATATAATATTTTAGGAACTCCAAATCCTAAATTTATCTTCATTAAATGATCAAATTATAAATGATTGTATAGCTATGTTTTGTATAGGTAAGTAGAGAAACAAATAAATTTAATGGGATTTTAGCACGTGGACTCTCTTTGGAATATGTTTGCCAAAACGCGTTACTCCATTTGTTAGTTGCTAATAAGGGAGAGCCAAAAGGATCAATAGAGGTTTTTTTTTATTCGTCTTTGTTATCTCCCGTTCATTTTTACTTGTCGAAGAAGTAATAAATAGATAGTTTCTATTGGATTGAGGTTTAAATGTGTGATTATATAAGTGTTAAGTTTAGTTAATTGATAATTTATGAAGATAACATCCACATTTATAGTCATTATTTTTGTAACCTTTCATCTCCATAACATCAAGGACATAGTAAATTACATTTTTTAGAATTCAAAATTCATAAATTCAAAAGTCCGAAGAAATGCATGATATGTATCTAACTTAAAATTACAACAACAACTGAAATTGTGTAGAGTTCCACCTCTCCTTCACTGAAAATACAATTGTTGTTGAAATTATTTTCTTGAAGAACCATAGACCACAGTAACATTTCGCATCGAGAGTGCAGTACACAACAGGGAAACAACATTTATACCTTCTCAAAAATGAAAACATATCTAGTTGTATATAACATACTAATCTGTAGTGATACAACTTTTTTATACCATGAAATTCAGAAAAAACGATCACGTCCACATGACCTAAGAAAAAAGTAGTACACCAACATATGTAAGAATTTCTAAAAAAATCAAAATTAGACGGTAAGAGTAAACCTCTGTTCCATTGGATAAACAATCATGTTCGTCCTCCTTCTTAGATACTTCCAAATTGGTTCACCACTCATCCTCCTTCTCTAAAAATACCATTCTTCTCCTTCTTCGAATTTTTGTATAATTTTCTCGAAAATCCGAAGTAGCATTTCGACTCCAGAAAGCAGAAAACAGAGGAGATACAAAACAGGGGAAACAGAGTCCGGGAAGAGAACAGAGGCAGTGGAAGCCAAAGACAGAGAACTAAAAAAAACCATATAAATTATTATTAAATTGAGATAAAAATAAATAAATAAAGATGCAATATGCAAATTACTTTTTAACAATAATTTTTAAGGAATTTGTAAAAGGAAACATGACAAGTAAAATGAACCGGAGGGATTAATTTCATTGCACTTTCGAAGATATTCGACACTCTTCTTGGTGAAAATGTTTTTTCATGAATGAACTCAAATTTGCTAGGGAAAATCTATTATTTTCCTTCAAAATCTTGTTTTTAGAACTTTTAGGATTTCCTTCAAATTTTGGTTTGTCTTTATTATCTCCCGTTCATTTTTACTTGTCGAAGAAGCAACAAATAGATACTTTCGGTTGGATTAAACTTTATAGTTTCGGTTGGATTAAAGTTTAAGTGTGTTATTTTATAAGAGTTAAGTTTAGTTAATTGGTAATTTATTTGTCTATCCTATTTATGTTGATTACTTAAGTAGAAGTTTATAGGTTAGTCCCAATCACGTGAATAATTTGACACTTGACGAGAGAAACAAAGAATAACATATATTGAGTTTGAGGAAGATCTGAAAAATAAGTACAACGGAGGCCGGAGTAATAGTGTTGCCTATTCTCTATAGGTATTGTAAATTTAGCACAAATATTATATTTAGGTTTATAAATAGAAAAATAGATCAAGGACGTAGTAAATTGCCTTTTTTAAAATTTAGAATTTATAAATTCAAAATTCAAGTTTATTTGAGGTCCGAAGACATGCATGATATGCATCTAACTTAATATTACAACAATAACAACTGAAATCTTGAAGCAACATAAGAAACAAACATAGTGCAAAGTACAGAAATTAGACATGATAAACAAACAAACATAGTACTGAAATCTCTCATTCTCTATTTATTTCTTGCAAAATTAGACAGTAAGAGTGAACCTCTGTTCCATTGGATAAACAATCATATTTGCCCTCCTTCTTAGATAGTTCCAAATTGGTTCACCACTCATCCTCCTTCTCTCAAAATACCATTCTTCTTCTTCTTCCAAATTTTGCATAATTTTCTCGAAAACCCAAAGTAACATTTCCCCTCCAGAAAGCAGAAAACAGAGGAAATACAGAAGAGGGGAAACAGAGTCTGGGAAGAGAACAGAGGCAGTGGAAGCCAAAGACAGAGAACAAAAGAAAACCATAACATGGTGTACCAGGTCGGAGTATTTCCTATAAATAGGATGACGAGAATATCTCTGCTTAATTCCGTATATCAAACAACATACGAGCAAAGAATTGACAGAAACTCTCATGGTTTTCGGATGGGTCAAAAAAGGATCAGTGCCTTTATATTTTAGCTGTAGAAAATTAAGGAGAATTGTGAAGAAGAATCCAAGAATGGTAAGGGAACAAGTTGTGGTGCTCTGTTCTTGATATATATAGAAAACGTAGGATTGTGTAGCCATTAAAGTGGAATATGCTTGGAACAAAAATAGTCCAATTCTTGAACAATTGAAGTTAAGAGACAAGATGAAATAAAGGGGGATTGATAAAGAAGATACAATTAGCAGTTCATTTAATAATGTGTATATATAGAGAAGCACCGTGTGTAAGGTGGAAAAGAGTTAAGAGTTGTCTAGGATACTTCCTTACACTACCGCTTTTTCTTTTTTCTTCCTTGCCATGTCATAAACCGACAGAAAATTCACACCAATCACTTCCCTGCCATGTCACAAAAAATCCACAAATCCAAAATCCCACTGACCACAAAATCAATTAATGTATTTGAAAATGCCAGCTAAGCTAAATTTTCGAGAAATCCCACGTGACCACAAAATCAATTAATTTCATGTATTTGTTTATATGATCTAATTTTAATTTCATGTATCTTTTATATGTATTAAGTATCAATTTCATACATTATATTCAAAATCATGTATCTTGGATACATAGTAAGCACATACATAATTATGTGTATCTAAATATGAAATGTAATTGAAACACACGAATTTAGGAACAAATCACGACTATGGAGTATTTGTCTTATCATTAATCCAAAAAAAATAGTTAAAAAATTCAATATTCTCCCTTTATCTGAATTTTTTAACATAGATACATGAACTCTTAACTAGATACATGTACACTAGATGTGTATCCAACATTGTTGCACTTGATGTAAATCATCCGATTTTGGGAATGTTCAACCATTAAAGTGTTTGAGAAACAACAAAATCAAAAATATAAAACCTAATATGTAATTTTTTTTTAAATTGAACTTTAGAACATTATGAACTCTAACTCAAATACAAAATCAAAATACGTGAAAATAATAAAATAATAAAAACAAACATATGTGTATAATGTTGATTTGAACATGCAAACATGTATTGAGAGGATGAAAGAATAAAGAGGGAGAAGATGCATTAAGGAAGAAGAAGGGCTGGTGGACGTGAGGAAATGGAGGAAACGACATATGTGAAAAAAGAGAGAAGATAATTTGACTTGTTAATGAACCATTAATTAAGGAGTTTAGATTTAAGATAATTATTCAATTCCTTATTTAAGGGATTTGTGTATCTGATTAAATCTTTTAAAATATATGATATAAATATTAAAAGTGGTAGTATGTGTAATTGTTTTAAACTAGAGGTAAATATAGTATATATGGTAGTAATGTATGTGTAATTACGTAGTTTATCCTTATTACAAATCGAATCACAAATTATAAAACATGCATAGAAAAGTAGTTACTAAAATTGAGTAAGTATGATTAAATAGTTTCTCTACCTCTCCAAAGCAGATATCATCCTCCGCAAATTGCATCAGTGAAATTACATTGAATATATTATTGTTATTATTGGTTTATTGAAATAATTCACGAATTCTAAAATTCTAAAATATCTATCATTTTGAAATAAAATGAAATAACTAAAATATCATTTATTTAGAAATATAGAAACTAGAAAGTATTGACTAAGATAGGGCCGTCGGTTTTTGCACAATAGAAATTGACAGTTGAAAGTTGAACGTAACGATCCATTTTATTTAGCATTTCTGTGAAAATGTCTTCTAGCTCACGTCTCCTTTTCTATTCAGTGTCTGTCTTATATTCTGCTACTAAGTTGATGAGTCAAACATATCCTTATTGTTTTTGAAATGATGCAAATATACTCTTTTTTGCTAACATATTCGTATTTTTTGAATTAAGAAAATATTTACTTTGTTTTACAAATAAATTTAAAAAATCCATGTAATTTTATTTTAAAACTGTTCAGTTAATTTTTTAACCAACCTGATCCAACCCAAACAAAAACAAAAACCTAGATTCCTTACTAGAACCCAAATTCTCCCTTCTTTTGATGATTTGTGGTTTATAGGTTCTAGAAGGGAATTTGGGGTTTTTTATTTTTGTTTGGGTCGGATAGGGTTGGTTAAAAAATTAATGGATCAGTTTTAATAAAATCATGTCACTTTTTCAAATTTTAAAAGATTAGGTAAATATTTTTAATTAAAAAAATATAAATCTATGAACAAAAAAATAAAATACATTGCATCATTTCATAAATGACAGAAGTATATTTATTCACTTTGTTAACAAGAGATATATCTATTTTAAATCAGAAAGTTACTATTCAGGGCACAACCATTAGTGTAATTATAAGTTCAGCATACCTTAATAGATCCTTTTTTTTTTTTTTTTTGTATTTAAATTTCATATTTGAATAATATTGTGATTTTCCTAGTAATACCTGTTGTAATATTTTAATTTTCAAAAGCATGGTGTATTGAATTAAATTTGTTAAAAGGACTTTAGAGTTCAGGGGAAAAATGTATAGGTGGAGTATATGAATGGCCGCATTGCTTGACATTTTTGGCGAGAGTTTAGTTTTGTCTTTGACCTGAGCAAGTAAAAGTATTACTATTACTTTACTTAATTAAAATCATATTTAATTTTAACATGAAGAATAGAAAAAAAAACAAATAATTCATGAAATTAGTCGAGATGGTCACTACTCACTACTACAGCGTTGACAAGAAACCACGCATGTATTGAGGACTATGACTATGACAAACGAGTTGCAGCTAGTTGAGTTGAGTTGAGTTGGCACACGAGTTAGTTAGAGTTAGTTAGGCAGGCAGAGTTTGTTAGAAGACATTTTACACAATTAACCATAGTTAGTAGAGGTGTGTATATAAAAGGTCCTAACTACATTCATTTGTAATCCGTTGATTCAATACACAAGTTATATTCAATGCAAGTTCTTTGAAGAAGATGAAGTCTCCATTTTCTTAACTGCTTCCATTTATGATTTTCACCATTGATAGTGTATTGATTCACCAATTCAACAACATGTTTATCCTCGTCCTCATATAATTGTGTAGAGTTCCACCTCTCCTTCACTGAAAATACAATTGTTGTTGAAATTATTTTCTTGAAGAATCATAGACCATAGTAACGTTTCGCATCGAAAGAGCAGTACACAACAGGGAAACAACATTTGTACCTTCTCAAAAAATGAAAACATAGTTATATATAACATACTAATCTGTAGTGATACAACTTTTTTATACCATGAAATTCAGGAAAAACGATCACGTCCACATGACCTAAGAAAAAAGTAGTACAACAATATTGTCATTAGACAACAATTGAAATCTCGAAATACTCAGTAAACACACAACATACGTAAGAATTTCTAAAAAAATCAAAATTAGACCGTAAGAGTAAACCTATGTTCCATGGGATAAACAATCATGTTCGTCCTCCTTCTTAGATAGTTCCAAATTGGTTCACCACTCATCCTTCTCTGAAAATACGATTCTTCTTCTTCGAATTTTTGCATAATTTTCTCGAAAACCCAAAGTAACATTTTGCCTCCATAAAGCAGAAAACAGAGGAAATACAGAAGAGGGGAAACAGAGTCCGGGAAGAGAACAGAGGCAGTGGAAGCCAAAGATAGAGAACTAAAGAAAACCATGACATTGTGTACGAGGTCGGAGAATTTCCTGTAAATAGGATGACGAGAAAACCTCTGCTTAATACCGTATACTAAACAGTATACGAGCAAAGAATTGACAGATACTCTCATGGGTCGTAAAAGGATCAGTGCCTTGATATTTTAGCTGTAGAAAATTGAGGAGAATGGTGAAGAAGAATCCAAGAATGGTAAGTGAACAAGTTGTGGTGCTCTGTTGGTGGTACATATAGAAAATGTAGGATTGTGTAGCCATGAAAGTGGAATATGCTTGGAACAAAAATAGGCCAATTCTTGAATTACTAGCCATTTTAACTATTGAAGTTAAGAGACAATGCAAGAGAGTAATGAAGAAAAAGATGCAAGTAGCCATCTATATATAAAGATGTTCATTGTCCATGTAAGTGACCTAGGTTAAGAGTTGTAGTAACCTGGGTTAAGAGTTATAGTTAAGGATTACAGTATCACTAACTTGGGTCATAAGTAAAAAATAATTAATAATTCTTATAGTAGTAACCTGAGTTAAGAATTGTAGTTAAGGATTGTAATATCACTATCTTGTCCATGTAGGTGACCTGAGTTAAGAGTTGTACTTAAGGATTATAATATTACTAGTTATTAGGTTCCCGCGCCAGCGCGGGCCCAATGTATATTACTTCCTCCGTCTCATTTTATGTGAGGTAGTTTGATTCACCACGGAGTTTAAAAAAGAAATGAAGACTTTTAAAATTTGTGGTCCAAAATGAATGATATAAATTTGTATGACTGTAAATTATTTCATTAAGGGTAAAATAAATATTTTATAATGAAATTGTTACTTAATATAGAAATGTGACATTCTTTTGGGACTGACTAAAAAGGAAAGTAAATAACATAAATTGGGAGTAGTTCTTTGTTTCAATTTATGTGACACCGATGAAATTTGGAGAGTTATATAATTTTTTGTATGTGATTTTGTTAAATATATTTTGTAGTTGTTAATTATTGTGAGTTATAGCACTTCTTATATCATTTTCAAATAATATATATTACTCTTTCTGTTCCATTTTATGTGACGTAGGTACTTTTACGAAACTCAACTAAATTTCTTATATGATTCTTAAATATTTTTAGTTGTTATTTT
>NW_006239126.1:133459-179779 GCF_000226075.1 Solanum tuberosum
TTATTCCCTTCGTCTTAATTATACAATTCGCGTAAAATTTTGAGAGTTAATCGAATTTGTAATATTTTAAATTTATTTTTTAGTACTATTTAAAAAGGAAAAAATTAAAATATAATGAAAGAGGAGTGTATAAAAGTAGGTGGGCCATCTTTGTGATAGGTGGGCCATCTTCAAAAACCAAATATAAAAGTAGGTGGGCCATCTTGGTGCCACGTGTCGAAAGAAGAGTGAATTTTATTCACTCTTCTTATATAGTAATATCACTAACTTGTTCATGTAGTTAACCTGGGTTAAGAATTGTAGTTAAGGATTGTAATATCACTATCTTGTCCATGTAGGTGACCTGAGTTAAGAGTTGTAGTTAAGGATTATAATATTATATCACTAACTTGTCCATGTAGTTAACCTGGGTTAAGACATGTAGTTAAGGATTGTAATATCATCATATTGTCCATGTAGTTACCATGGGGTTATGAGTTTTTTTTTTTTTTTTATATATTTCATCAGTTGTCCGGTATCCACTTTGAAGTCGATTAAATATGGATTCATGTCGAAAAGTCTCACACTAGTAGTAAATTGCTCCCTAAAAAAAGGTGACTTCGTATTCAAGAAGATTCAAACTCAAGATTTCTAACTAAAAATAAAAAAATACTTATCACAACACGATAACTCTAATTAGTTGTGTTATAAGTTGTAGTTAAGCAAATAAATTTGCTCCCTAAAATTTTACTATTTAAAAGGGAAGTAAGAAATTAGACATACATAGGCCAACGGGGGGAAATTGTAATTTGTGGTTTGACTAGTAATACATGTTACTCTTCCCTCTTGACGTAATTCATGCAGCTGTTTCAATTTTGGGTATAGAATATTCAAAGTTCTTAAAATAAAATTTATATCTTTATAAACTATGTAAAAATATTATAAATTATAATGATTAAGAATTTAAATAATTTAACAATACAAAAATTATAATTAAAAATTTTTTTATTTTAATTTTAAAATTTTAGAAAATATCATAAAATTAAATTATAAATCTAATAATTTAATTTTCAAAAGCATGGAGAATCGAATACAACTTGTTAAAAGAACTTTAGAGGAAACTATATGTAAGTGGAGTAACTATAAATGGCCGTATTTTTTTTGACTTTTTTTGGTCTTTTTTTTTTTAAAAAAATTATCATTTGATATTGAAGTTTCATTAATTTGATTTTATTGGGATGGAAGGATTTTTTTATATTGAAAGTTCAAATTTGAGATCTTTATTTAAGAAAACAACAATTTCATTCACGGCAGTCTGTATCATATCTTTTATGGTGCAGTAGTTTAATTTTGGTTTTGACCTCAAATTAGATTGGGGAATATCAACCACGTCGGGGAAAAACAATAAAATACTATCCGCGCACTTTTAATTTATTTGTCCTTTTTTTTAGATTATTTTTTAAAAAAATAGTAAATTATTTTTTAATAATTCTTTAATTTTAACTGATATATTTAAGATGATAAGAGTAAAGAACATTTGGTGCATTTAACATATCTTTATTTTAAGATCACAAAATTTAAAAATATTATTTATTTTCTTAAATTTTGTGTCAAATTAAGAAAAGTCAAATAAATTAAAACAAAGAAAGTATGTCCGAGTGAAGTCCGACCACACAATTAAGAGTTTTAAGTTATGTAGATTAAAACTTGTCAAATTAAATCGCATTTGAGTTTCATTCTACATTATTAGAAGCGAAAGTTGTCAACAAACGCCGCTTCTAGCATATTCAATTGAAAAGAAACATATTTCAACTAATAATATTTTTAATATCAAATTACATAAAAAAAATGAAAAAAGAACCGTCAAATTGAAAGATTTTGCATAATGCTAAACTCAATTACCAAAAAAGTTCACGATAGTATTTTTGGCGTATCTAAAAATAATAATTATGAAGGAATGACTTGATTTTTGTGGGATCTGTTAGTTTTCTAATAAATTCAAGTAGAAGAATGAAAATTGTTCACTTTTAAATACTTGAAGGATGTTTTCTGCTAAAAATGATACTTTAAGAATATAGTTTAAGTTTGAGGTATAGTTTAAGGATGATTTTGGCCAAAAACTCTAAAACAAATATACATAAATGTTGTGATAAATATTGTATTAATAAGGACAAATTACTTAAGTACACAATATTACTTTACCTATTCTGAAGGATGTTTTCTGCTAAAAATGATACTTTAAGAATATAGTTTAAGTTCCAATTCAACTTAACCGGATACTTTATTAGTTTAAGTATCCGCCCGTTATTAATTAAAGTATCCATGCCAACAACTTAATAATTTAAGTATCCGCCCTTTATTAATTAAAGTATCCGCGCTGCTATATTATGCATCCGCCCGTTAATTTAAGTATCCGCCCGTTATTAATTAAAGTATCCATGCCAACAACTTAATAATTTAAGTATCCGCCCTTTATTAATTAAAGTATCCGCGCTGCTATATTATGTATCCGAAAGACACTAAAAAAGGAATTTTTGGTAATTAATGAAAGAGTAGGGATAGGAAGTAATTTCCTTCTTATACTATGTGATTTGCCTAATTTTTACTAATAATAATCTTACATACAAATAACATAAAAACGTATTTTTCAAAGAAAAAAACAAAAGAATGATAATTACACAGGTTATCTTGCGCATTATAAATTAAAAGGGATTTTCGCAAATAGTCACTATAATAAACTTAATTATGTTTCATAGCTATGGTTTGCATATTACCGGTTGTAAGCTATAGTTTAAGTTATCTTGTTTCTATAATTCGCGAGTCCGTTTGTATAATGGAGTTATTTTCGTATGAACTCAAAATAATGAATTTATACAAACACACACACCTGAACTTTAAACACTTATACAAATTATATTATATAAATTCTAAATTATACAAACCATCACCCCGCCATAGCGGCCTCGCCAAAGCGGCAAAAAGTGGTGCCAGAGCGGGTTACGCGAGGCAGTGAGCTAAATTAAGAATTCCACAATTCTCATTTCACAACACACCTCTAACTAATGATGCTCAGTAAATACCCTTTACGCCAAGATCGATTCCCGGGGATCTACTCATCCAAAATCAATTCCGCAAAGTCGTACGGAGTCCTTAACAAGTTATCTAACCACTCATGCAATCAAAATCATAATTAATTCACCCGATTGTTACCAAATTTCCCTACTCCTCGATGACTCCGATTTCGTCCAAATCTGGACAAGGTTGGAAAAATCCAACTACTATGAAAGAGTTTTTCTGACCCCAAATTTTCCCTCATTGGCATTTATATAACGACTGAACCTGATCGTTACAGGGTCAAACAACTTATTAACAATATCAAACAAAGATAAGAGTTTGCACTAATTAATCATAGAAAAATTAAAACGACCTCGGTCACTATAGGTGAGTACCAGGGGCGGACCTACAGTGGTTCAAGTGGGTTCATATGAACCCACTTCGTTGAAAAATAACACTGTATATATATGTATATTTAATCAGTTTTAATTTTTTTTTATGTATATAGTAAATTTTGAACCCACTAACACAAGTCTAAAGCTTAGCCGAGTGGTTGAGGGGTTCAATTTTCCCAGCTAACCTGGGATCGAATCTCCATTGCCACATTTTAGTTTTAATTCGTTTTTTTTTATATATAAAACGTTCACACATAGTTTGGTCCTCTATGTAGGTGTAACTTTTGTCCTTTTAGTTAGAAACTATAAAAAGTAGAACAACTTTTTACTTTTACAATTAAAAGTCCAATAGTCAACAATTTTTGTTCTTTTTGTTTTATTTTTTTTTTCTTTTTTAAAAAAACTCAACTATAAAGGCATTAATCCCTATTATTCTCAATTCTAAAAACCCTTTTGTCTTCTTCTTTGTTGAATGTTTTTTCGCTCTTGATTCTAGTCTTTATATATACATATATGATTATTGTGGTTATTTTTTATTTCTTCAACTGAAAAATCCCTTATCATTCTAAAATCAACAAAAAATTACAAATAATATTAGGTATATTTCTATGTATTCGATTATGAAATTAAGGTTTATAATTATTTTGTTTAATATTTTGTTTTTATTTGTTAAATAATGAATGAAGAGAAATCATTCATAATATTCTTTTATTTTCTTGGTTTATATTGAAGCCTAGTTTTTCGTCCATCTTGTTATTTACCGTCTCATTCATAAGTCAATGTAATTTTTTTTCAAATGTATTAACATTGTTTAGTATAGTCAAATATGTATGTTGTTAGCCTCATAAAAATTACAAATAATATTAGGTATATTTTTATATCTTAAACCCACTTCGTGAAAATCCTGGGTCCGCCACTGGTGAGTACACAATATAATCAATGGACTAACATGAAATTAACTATATTTGCTCAGATCATATATACGTTAAACAAAATATTAAATATTTATAAGTAGATATATTCAAGATTTGGTTAAAAATTAAACTAAAACACAAATCAAATCAAGCCGACTAAAAAAATAACAATAGATTTCGTTTGGTTTTGAATTTTTTAGACCAACAACATTTGATTTGATTTAGAGTTTTACTATTAAAAAAGCTGATAAAATAACCAAATCAAACCAATAAATTATATACATATATTTTTATAATTATAAACATATGATATTAGTTTTTCATAAATAACTATAAAATACTTCATACCTTTTAATCATTAGTTTAAGTATAATTTACATAAATCTCACAATGTTAAAAACTAATTATATTATTTTCCTAATATTTTTTAATTATAAGAATCTCTTAAAATTTATGGACTCCGAATACATCACTGCACTTGTTGATACATCACTAGACTTCCCGATACATCAACAAATATCTTAATACATAGCGGAGGGATGTATCCGAGAGGGGATAAGATATCTGGATACATAGGTGAGGAATGTATCAAAGAGGGTAAGGATATATTCGAGAGGGAAGAGATGTATCAGAGAGGGGAGAGATGTATCCGACAGAAAGATAGGGATGTATCAGCGAGAGGGGAGTGATATATCCGAGAGGGAGATAGGGATGTATCAATGAGAGGGAAGTGATGTATCCGAAAGGGGTTTTTTCTCTCTAAATAATAGAGAATTTTAAAAATTAAGATAAAATAAGATGTGTGTTTAGGTAATTTTTCCATAATTTAATTTGAGTCTACTTGTTCCACATGCACTACAACATTTTTATTTCTATTTCTGGAAGGATGCTCAACCTCAACAGTCTACTTTTCCTGTTTGGTCTATAGGTGTTGTGGTATATTGTCTGTTTTTTTTTTTTTGAAGAGTTAGTTAATCATTTTATTTGAAGTTAGGATATTATTTTGTATATTATCTATAGCTATGCAATTTAAACATGCTAAAAAATTGAAACAATGTTGAAAAATGATAAAAGATTGAGACACATCCATCTTGCAATAGTAAAGAAAAAATTGTCGATTCATAATGTTCATTTGAAATAGTTACATCTCTCATATTTAAGTTATTTTAATCTTATCAATTTATCATTAGCTAGTTATAAATTGAAAAAACTAAATCAAAGCAATAATTTTTATTTTATTTATTTTAGAAATTTGAAAACCGACTAAATTAATTTAATTTTGATTTTAAATAAAGAATCCATCCAAATCAAATCATGAACATCGTATTTATAATAAATTGGTCGTAAACAAAATTATTATAAAATTTTAGAAGTTCAAAATTCTAAATTTATCTTCATTAAGTTATTCAAATTAAAATGGAGTAAATAACAAATAAATTTAATGTGATTTAATTAGCTCGTGGACTCTCAATATGTTGCCAAAGACACGTTACTCCATTTGTTAGCTGCTAATAAAGGACCCAAAAGGGTCATATAGAAATTGTGTAGCCATGAAAGTGGAATATGCTTGGAACAAAATTAGGCCAATTCTTGAATTATTAGCCATTTGAACAATTAAAATTAAGAGACATTGCAAGAGAGTAATGAAGAAAAAATAATATAATTAGCAATTGATTGTAGTGTGTATATATAAAGATGTTCCATGTCTAAGGGTGCCAATGTTAAGGATTGTATAATATTACTAACTCTATGCCAGGATCACGCGGCTCATGTTTTGAATCGTATTTAATCCTTTTGATTTCTAGCTGATTTTCGGCAATAATATTAAAATTAGATTATTCCAAATTCACATCACATAGGATCCATCAGAGAGAAAGCGCTACAATTAGCTATTGATGGTAGTGTATTATATAAAGATGTTCCATCATTCCATGTCTAAGGGTGCCAATGTTAAGGATTGTATAATATTACTAACTCAATGTTAAGGATTGTATAATATTACTAACTCTATGTCAGGACCACGCGACTCATGTTTTGAATTGTAGTTACTCAATTTTAAATGGGAACCACGTAAGGGCATCTAATGAATGTATGTTTGGTGAGAAAACTATAGGCGTATATAAAATTTTGAGACGATGGATGAACTATTACAAAAAGGTGCATGTTGTGTCATAGATATTGAGATTTGAACTCATTGATGGTATATTATATCATTCAATACTAATAGTTTTAATATACATATTTGATTTAATTATATAAAAACATTATAATAAGATTTATGTAAAAAATGCTACCAATATTATGAAAAACTTTAAAATTTTGAAAGATTTATGAAGAAAAAGTATTAATTAAAATGTCAAAATGCTACCAATAGCCACTTAGAGAAGTTTAACCCAATTTTAAAAACAAAAAACAAGATAGATATAAGATTTAAATTTCTAGCCTCACTTAGAGAGGTGTAAGTATTTTTTAAATTTCTAGCCTCACTTTAAGTGTGAGTTCACACATTTATATTTAAGTATTTAAAAAAAAAACATATATGATACTACTATATATGATATCGGAAGGAGAGCATTGATTTACGTGCACTTGGAGAACCCCACTTGAATACGCCCCTAGAGAAAATGATCAAAATGGTTCTTAATGCATGAGTAATGTTTTATCTTGGTACTTAATACATTTCATTTTATTGGAATGGTCTTTAATTTATAACAAAAATATTCATTTTAGTTCTTAATATATTTCATTTGATTAAAATGGTCTTTAATATATAATAAAAATATTTATTTTAATTTTTAATATATTTCACTCAATTAAAATAATCTTTAATATGTAATAAAAATATGTTCATTTTGATCCTATTACCTTACATCTAATAAATTTATAAGGTAAGTGCTAAATTTAAATGTTAGTCCACATGATTAAGAAACTTCACTATTGTTGTCTTCTATTCTCTCTTAAGGGGAAAAGATGCAAGTGTAGAACTAGGAATGGCCGATTTTCTTGACTTTTCCTGGGCAACAGTTTAATTTATCTTTGACCTCAAACCCAAGATATCAACCACGTCGGAAAAAAATAATAATGTAATATCTCGAGTTTCCAACTATTTTAATTATTTTATTTTATTTTTCTTTCAATGGATTTTAAAAAAAGGTAACAATTTTAGTTTCACCTTACACATTTAAGATGATAGGAATAAAAATTTTTTAATACATTGAATATAGGGAAAAAGGTCTGAAATATATCTGAACTTTGACCGAAATTGTTGTAACAATATCGAATTTTGAATAGGACCTTTTACCCCATGCACTATTTAATAGTGTATTTTAAATGTATATGTGTCCACGTGGACATCATAAATATTGCATTATTATAAATAGTAATGAGTCCACATTAACACATATATACATTTAAAATACACTATTAAATAGTGCAGGGGTAAAAGGTCCTCCACAAAGTTTGGTATCGTAACAACAATTTCGACCAAAGTTAAAATATTTTTCCAACCCTTTTTCCTTTAATATATAGTTTAAAATCAATAAATAATATCACATATATTAGGACAAAAAGAATAGCTATTAGGTGATTTCTTCATGTTGTTCAAGTCTTCTCAAATAGCGTCGATATATATGCTAATGTCAATAAATTAGTTGAAGTGGTCACTACATTATTGACAAGAAACCATGCATGTTCATCCCCCTCCCAGTAAAATTGAAAATAATTCCACCCCTCCAGATAAGCCTGGGTCGGTCCGTCCGGTTTCGGCCCATTAAGGCCGGCCCGGTAAGCCTTGAATCAACACCCGACCCACATATTTAGTATATATTAGAAGTATGTATATAATTTAATGTAAACATTTTATTATATTTAGTATATATAAATATAATGTAAGTATTTTATTTATTAAATAAATAGTAAGTTGTGTGTGTTTTTAGTTATACTATAAGGGGTTGTTTGGTGTAAAGGATAAGGAGAGTTAATCCTGGGATAAATTTTAAGTAACCTTTTAATCTCTTGTTTGGTTGCAAAGCTTGGGATAACTTATTCCAGGATTAATGATTAGTATTGGGATAAGTTATCCCTCTACTTGGATGGTATAGTAATCCCGGGATAACTTATCACGGGATAAGATACATAAATGACAAATATATCCTTTTATACTCTATTTATACCTCACTTTTCACATTTATGTATAACTATTTTTGAATGTCTTCAACCTCATTAATCTTAAATAATTCTTTTACAAAAAAAATAAAAAATACTCATTACTAAAAAAATTTTATGTAATGCAAAATCATAGTACGTATCTTATTATAAATTTGCTTTTTCACTAAACAAAAATATTAGCACATGTCCTCCCGATCAACCTCCCCTTCCCCCCTCCCCTACCCTCAATATTATTTTTAATATCATGTATATAATAATATGCACTACTTCTTATTTTTATGATAATTTTTCATATTTTTTTATTAAAAATTACACTATATGAATATAATTTTTATTTATGAATATATTTGACTAATTCTTATGTTTATTTATATTTTGATTTCTCACAAATCCTCTTTTACTTTAACAAACTTAAGACGGAAATTCTATTTTTAAGCTAAATAAGAAAAAAGTTTTATTTTTAAATACATACGGTACCATAGTGGGAATGCACACACAAAAATATTTAAGCTAAATAAGATGCAAGTTTTAATTTTTTTTAAATGAATAATTAAAGCTTGCAAAGAAACTACAAAAAACTAAATAAAGTGAAGGGTAATTTTGTAAACAAACAACTTGTTCTTAAAATTTATGTAATACATATTATTTTGAATACAACAAACCAAACACTCAATAAAAAATAATCTCAGCATAACTTATCATCATAACTAATCTCAGCATAACTTATCCTAGCATAACTAATCTCATCATAACTTGTTTTCAAATCAAACGACCCCTAAGTATATATATAAAAAATAAATAATAAAATGTAATCAATCTATGTCATACATAGTTATAATTATAACAAAATTAAATAGATAACAATACAATATATTGATAATTGACTCAAACTTCCGATTTAATAAATGATAATAAAAAGAATTTATATGAGTTCGGCCAGTTTAGCCCTATAAAATTGTTTATTGGGTTACGGACCAGTTTTTTCAGTGGATTTACTGTTAGACCCGTACCAGCCTGGCCCATTAGTTGAGAACCCGGTCCAGCCCGATCCAGTATATCAACAAGTTTTTAAAAAACGGGTCAGGCTGGCTCGGCCTGACCCAGTTAACAATTTTACCCTCCTTCACTGAAAATACGATTTTTGTTGAAATTATTTTGTTAAATAGACATAAGACCACAATAAAGTTTCACCTGGAGAGAGTAGAAAACAGAGGAAATACACAACAGGGGAAACACGATTTGTACCTTATCAGAAAAGAAAACATATTCATATACTTTTAACATAATAAAAAAGCAATATTGTCACTCGATAACAGGCATGAACATACATGCAACTTAATATTAATACAACAATTGAAATTTCGAAATAACATGAGAAAAAATCATGCTACTTATTAAGTAAAACACACATACATACATAAAAATCAAAATTAAACAGGAAGAGTAAACCTCTGTTCCATTGGATAAAAAACCATATTCATCCTCCTCCTTAGATAGTTCCAAACAGTAATTTCACTCTGAAAATACCATTCTTCTTGAAAACCCAAAGTAACATTTCACTTCCTGAAAGCAGAAAACAGAGAAAAAACACAACATGGGAAACAGGGTCGGTGAAGAGAACAGAAGCAGTGGAAGCCAAAGAGAGAGAAGTAAAGAAAATCATAACATTGTCTACGAGTTGGGAGAATTTTCTGTAAATAGGATGAGAAGAGAATCTGTTCTTAATAGCGTATATTAAAGAGTATAGGAGGAAAGAAGTGACAGAAAGTCTCATTGTTTTGGGATTGGTGGTAAAAGGATCAGTGCCTTGATATTTTAGCTGTATAAAATTGAGTAAGATGGTGAAGAAGAATCCAACAAGTGCGATACTCTGTTCCTGCATGAAAATGGAATTGAAAAAGTTTCTCCATGCGTGGAGGACAATTCTTACATTATAGGCCATTATTATTTGAAGAAGACGCTAAGGGCAGGGCAAATAAAAAAGGTTGATCAAGATGATGAAGGAGGAGAAAGGTTAAACCCTTTTATATTCTTATTTCATGAGACCTTATTGACTTTTGTTTCTGTTTCCTCCTCCGGCTCTTTCCTCCCTTTTTCTAAAGATAGAAAAAGGGAGGAAAGAGCCGGAGGAGGAAACAGAAACAAAAGTCAATAAGGTCTCATGAAATAAGAATATAAAAGGGTTTAACCTTTCTCCTCCTTCATCATCTTGATCAACCTTTTTTATTTGCCCTGCCCTTAGCGTCTTCTTCAAATAATAATGGCCTATAATGTAAGAATTGTCCTCCACGCATGGAGAAACTTTTTCAATTCCATTTTCATGCAGGAACAGAGTATCGCACTTGTTGGATTCTTCTTCACCATCTTACTCAATTTTATACAGCTAAAATATCAAGGCACTGATCCTTTTACCACCAATCCCAAAACAATGAGACTTTCTGTCACTTCTTTCCTCCTATACTCTTTAATATACGCTATTAAGAACAGATTCTCTTCTCATCCTATTTACAGAAAATTCTCCCAACTCGTAGACAATGTTATGATTTTCTTTACTTCTCTCTCTTTGGCTTCCACTGCTTCTGTTCTCTTCACCGACCCTGTTTCCCATGTTGTGTTTTTTCTCTGTTTTCTGCTTTCAGGAAGTGAAATGTTACTTTGGGTTTTCAAGAAGAATGGTATTTTCAGAGTGAAATTACTGTTTGGAACTATCTAAGGAGGAGGATGAATATGGTTTTTTATCCAATGGAACAGAGGTTTACTCTTCCTGTTTAATTTTGATTTTTATGTATGTATGTGTGTTTTACTTAATAAGTAGCATGATTTTTTCTCATGTTATTTCGAAATTTCAATTGTTGTATTAATATTAAGTTGCATGTATGTTCATGCCTGTTATCGAGTGACAATATTGGGTGGCGGGTGTTTCTGCAAATGGGGGTTATTGGAGAAGACAATTGCGGGGGTGTGGGGGGGGGGTCATGTGGGATTTTATTGATTTAATTTGTTTTTAAAAATTTATTTGGGCAAAAATACACGTGTCATTGAGTCATTGGTTACTTTATATTTTTATTCAAAATTCATATCTACAAATTATTTTTTGACAAATGTCGTCATTTAATTTGCCACTTTACACGTCATCGCGAGTGTAAACACACACCTCATATATTTTTGTTGATTGGCAAAAAAGTGCCAAAATGACACAGCGAAACCCTACATGAGGTGTCTAAAATGAACATCATCCACTTGAGGTGCCTAAGTGAAATTTCGTGCCAAATTTAAGGGGCCACCGATGGGTTAGCCCATAAGAATATAATAGCAACAAAATAACCCCTCATATAACTAGTACTAGTGTACTAGTTGTACGGGTACCTCATACATAATACTCTCTCGAATTGATGTGCACTTTTCATTTTTCGAATTGATGTGCATTTTTTATTTTTTGAGAGTCAAAAAATTTAAGCTTGATCGAAAATTTATGCATAAATTTTCAATTTTTTAAAAGATTTATATATCTGTAAACTATGTAAAATGTACTATAAGTCACAACAATTGATAATTCAAAATGTTCAAAAGATTTATGAAAAATTTACGATCAAAATTAGACTTGTTTGAATTTCAAAATTTGAAAATTGACACATAAAATGGGACGAGGAGTAAAAATTTTCTGTTTTAATTGACAAAGCTTGACGTGACATATCGCAGGATTAATATCTAGAATCCGTTTCATCACAAGAAGTTTTCATTTTTTTATTAGAATGTTTTTTACTTTATTTAAAAATTAATGTTTGTTCATGAAAATTTAAAAATCCATTTTTCACTTTTTTCATTCGTGTTGAAGTAATTCTTGAATAAATTAGAAAATGAAAATAATCCCGATGGTTCAATTCAAAGTTTACAATTAAGAAAATCTTCACTTTTTCAATTTTTAATCGACAAAGTTTGACGTATAGCAGGATTAATATCTAGAATTTGTTTCATCACGAACTTTTCATTTTTTTATTAGAATGTTTTTTACTTTATTTAAAAATTAGTATTTGTTCATGAAAATTTAAAAATTCATTTTTCACTTTTTTCATTCGTGTGGGTAGTCAGATGAATAACCTTCGTTGAATTTTTTTAAAAATATATATGTTAAATATCGATATTTTTGGATATATACTAATTGTTGAATAACCTTGATATACCATAGAAAGAAAGATAGCTCAATGATTAAGACTGTTCAAAGTTGTCTCAATGGCTAGGTTTGAGCACAAACTAAGGTGTTTTGTTTAATTTTTTTTAGTTTCGTTTTTTCAAGAGAATATAAATATGTTTCAATCTTTATAATCTGAACAACAAGGTTTATTTTTTCTAAGTGTCCTAAACTATAACCTCCCATAATACCATCATTGTTCTGAGTTTCTATATTATTTTTATCCAATTTAAAATTTAATTGTGTTAAAAAAGGTTAGTAAATATAATATTTTTTTAAAAAAAGTTTAATATGACATGGCATCTACTTAGCCAGGAGAGAGATTTTGCTAGTTAATTATTTTAAAAATAAAATAAAAATAATTGAATGAAATTATATTCGTTAAAGAAACAAATCTCAAACACAAGACCCATCATAAAATTTACTCCTTAATATAGAATATAGGGTGATCTTTGACATATTTATACGCCTAAAAGCTAAATGAAATTGCCAAAGTCATTGTTCAATTTGCCTTAATTGCTCCAATTGAATCCTTAAGTTGGTGCGATAGGATCAAATTAAACTTCGATTCTTAAATTTAATTCACCGGTCTATCATAAAGTTGGTGCCACTTTTAGTTAACGTTTTGGCCCACAAATTTCCAAATGTTTGGAAAGATATTTTATTTTTTTAAAGTGCTGATTTATATTCTTAAGTTCTAAAATTTATTTAAAATATCTATAGACTTTGGTTCATCATTTTATAATGAAAATATTTCATGAAAAGCCATGATAACGAACATAATTAATATGAATTTAAAAAAAGGAAAAACACAAAGGGAAAATACCATTGGTAATGGTTTGCATATGAAAAATTATTATTACTACTTGTAACTAGAGGCGACTTTGAAAAATTAAGCTCGAATAAAAATTGTATAAAATATATATATAACGGTATAAATTTTGTACAACAAATTAGGAATGAAATTTAGTCCAAAACTATAAATATCTGAGTGTTTTTATAAAATATAAGCTTGGATAATCTTTAAATTTTTTAATATCACAAATACTAGAATTTAACCAAATTCTAGTTTTTTTTTCGTGAACTGGGATGTTTATCTAATATATTTGCCAAATAATAATAAATCATATGACTAAACTTTAATTTCCGTTTTTTTTCAAATATATTTATGGTCAAACTAACATGTAGCACTTTTTGTTTGGTTTTAATTCAAAATGTGTAGATTTTACTTTTGCCTCAACTTGCCCATCCAGTATAGTTCTATTATGCTGCTTTAATAAGATATATTTTTCAACTTTTTTTTTCACGTTTTTTCCAAAATTTAATTAATATCCATCACAAATCCAATTTCTTTCAAATTAAAAACTCCATTATTTTCATATTATTTAATCTCTTCCCTGACTTCTCTATATATTCAACTTCTTAACAAAATTAAAGTGCATAACAATATATATATATATATATATAACATGAAATCTGCCACAAGAAATTTCTACAGCTAAATTATATTATTGTTCTTGTTTCTCGCTAAGGTTAAAAGAGAGTAAGAGATTTCTTCGATACTCTTAGAAGGGGCGGCTCTATGCTTTAGAAAATAAGGCCTTTGCCTTAGGCCCCCAAATTTCGGGGGGCTCAAATTATTGTCAAGAATAAATTATGTGTTCAAACTTTTATAGAAAATTAATTATTTATGATAAAAAGTATTAATTTTTTTAAAATAAATTATTTTATCCACTTTAACATCTTTTGTACTTTGTTAAAAATAAAAATTAATAGTGAAAAGTGTTGAACAAAGTGAATTACAAATTCTTTTTTATTTCTTTTTAAATTTTAGTTTCAAGCATTACTATAAGCATATTAAAATGAGGTATATCAAGTCATCAACTTCTTGAGTCAAATTCTATGGTTCTAACTCTTATTTTTATTTAATATTTATCAACTTATTACTTATAGCATTATGTTAACAATACATATAAATTGTCTCACTTAAAGCATGTTTTTCAATGTTGAGTTGATAAAATCATACCTAAAACTAGTAACTGAAAAAACAATATTAAGTACTAGTAATTTTCATCTAAATAGTGTAATATTTTTTTTTGAATAAATACATATATGAAGTATATTTATATTTTAGGCCGCGAATTGAAATTTTGCTTCAGGCCCCCAATTACGTTGAGCCGCCCCTGACTCTTAGTTCTTCATAATATTATATTATATATAGCCATAGGTGTTGGTTAATACAAGATGAAAACTATATACTCCCTCCGTCCTATTTTATGTGAGGTAGTTTGACTCACGGATTTTAAGAAAAAAAGATAGACTTTTAAAACTTGTAGTCCAAAATGAATGATAAAAAATTGTGAAGCTGTAAATCATTTCATTAAAGGTAAAATAAACATTTTATAGTTAAATTGTTACTTAATATAGAAATGTGTCATTCTTTTTGTGACTGACTAAAAAGAAAAGTAATTCACATAAGTTGGGATAAAGAGAGTAATTATTAAAGTATATATGCTCTAGTTTTTGGACGGTAGGAGCACCAATGTCTCAAAAGTATGATGAAAAGTATCTACATACCATTTACGCTATTTCGGTGATATATTTGTCATTTTTCCCATATATATATATAGTAAAATGTAATCAATCTATGTCATAAATGGTTATAATTAATTAAAAATTAAATAAATAACAATACACTATATTGATAATTGACTCAAAATTTTGAATTAATAAATGGTGATAAAAAATTGTCCGAGTTAGACCCATTAGCCCGGTGGGTCAAAACCTGAGCCGACCCATAAATCCCGATAAAATTGCTTAACGGGTCATGGACCAATTTTTTCAGTGGATTTGTTGTTAGACCAATACCAGCTCGGCCCAATCTAATATATCGAGAAGCTTTTTTTTAAGAGGAACTTTCACATATAGCCACTCAAAAATAGCCTAATTACTCTCCATAGCTGTAGTTTGATAATTACAATTCGTAGCTACCTGTTACAGGAAGGAGAGAGGCGAGCGAGACTGGGAGAGAGAGGAGAGAGGCGAGCGAGAGAGGGCAAAGAGTGGGAAAGAGGTGAATTATATATGTATATCGGTTAGATAATTGTATATTATACATATGCATTTGTATATTTTGGCGAATTATACATATACAAATGTGGCTAATTATATAAACTCGAAATCAGCTCACGTAATTAATGTATAATGTTGATCGTGAGCGGTAATTATAACAAACTATAGCTATGATGAGTAATTAAATAGTATAAGTTTGCTTAATCGCGTAATTTTTTATTTTTATTTTAATGGGCTGGACTGGCTCGGCCTCCTTCATTGAAATACGATTCTTCTTGAAATTGCTGCATTTTATTTTCTTGAAGAGCCATATATACCGTAGTAATGTTTCAACTTTCACGTCGAGAGAGCAGAAAAGAAAGGAAATACACAAGAGGGGAAACAAGATTTGTACCTGTCAGAAAAGAAAACATATTTATATAGTATTTACTAACATAATAATCTGTAGTAATACAACTTTTTCTATACCATGAATTTCACAACAACATTGTCACTTGATAACAAGCATGATCATGTATTTAACTTAATATTAGTACAACAACAATTGAAATCTCGAAAAATAATGATGGTGCTTATTAAGTATAAAACACACACATCAGTCATCATCACACATACATAAAAATCAAAATTAGACAGGAAGATTAAACCTCTGTTTCATTGGATAAAAACCCATTTTCATCCTCCTCCTCAGATAGTTCCAAACAGTAATTTCACTCTGAAAATACCATTCTTCTTCTTCTTTATAAATTTCAGGATGGAAGATCCATTTTTATTTTTTTTGAAGAATACTGTTTTAAGACTCTTCCCCTTTGGACTACCTATATCTTTGGATAATATTTCTTGATTTCTTACTAAATCACTTTTGCTAAGTATTAGAGTTGGATTAATTCAAATTCACGTCGAATAGGGTTCATATGAGGTAGCGCTCCAAGTAATAAGCCTTTTAACTAAACTCTTAACTTGTACTGAAGTCGGACTAATTCAAATTCGTGTATTCAGGAGTAGCGCTCCGACTGTCAATAAGAGATAATCTATGAAATTAGTCCAAGTGGTCACTACATTGTTCATCTTCCTCATAAAATTGCAAACAGTTCCACCCGTCCTTCACTGAAAATACAATTCTTCCTGAAATTATTTTCTTGAAGAGCCATAGACCATAGTAACGTTTCACCTCGAGAGAGCAGAAAACAGAGGAAATACACAACAGGGAAACAAGATTTATAGCTTCTCACAATAGTAATGATAACAACCATGATTATACGTTTAACTTAATATTACAACAGCAATTGAAATCTCAAAACAACATGAGAATTAATCATGGAACTAATTAGACAGTAAGAGTAAACCTCTGTTCCATTGGATAAACAATCATTTCGTCCTCCTTCTTAGATAGTTCCAAATTGGTTCACCACTCATCCTCCTTCTCTCAAAATACGACTCTTCTTCGAAATTTTGTGTAATTTTCTCGAAAATCCAAAGTAGCATTTCACCTCCAGAAAGCAGAAAACAGAGGAAATACAAAACAGGGGAAACAGAGTCCGGGAAGAGAACAGAGGCAGTGGAAGCCAAAGATAGAGAACTAAAGAAAATCATAACATGGTCGGAGAATTTCCTGTACATATAATGACGAGAAAATTTCAGCTTAATACCGTATATTAAACAGTATAGGTGCAAAGAAGTGACAGAAACTCTCATGGTTTTGGGATGAGTCGAAAAAGGATCAGTGTTGTTATTGCCTTGATATTTTAGCTGTAGAAAATTGAGGAGAATAGTGAAGAAGAATCCAAAAAATGTGAGGGAACAAGTTGTGTTTCTCTGTTACTGGTACATATAGAAAATGGAGGATTGTGTAGCCATAAAAGTGGAATGTGCTTGATACAAAAATAGGCCAATTCTTGAATTATTAGCCATAGAAAAATTGAAGTTAAGAGACAAAATGAAATAAAAGGGAGTGATGATGAAGATACAATTAGCAGTTGATTTAATAATGTGTATATATATAGAGAAACAATTTGTCTAAATTTTTATAAATTTCCACATTTACATCTTATGGTTACTTATATTGAAGAAAAATAGGGCTAATTAGTAGAAGTTGTCAAAGTTGGGACTCCAGTTCTCTTTTTTCAACTTTACCATCCAAGAGGGGTCACATCCATCCAATTCTAAGAAGTTTTTTTCCCTCATCTGATTTTTGGTATCAATATTAGAATCAGATTATTCCGATTCTAATTTTATTCTGATCCTTAATATATTTCATTTGATTAAAATGATCTTTAATATATAATAAATAAGTTTCTTTTAGTCCTTAAAATATTTCACTTAATTGAACTGATCTTTATAATAAAAGATGTTAGTTTTTATCCTTTCACCTTAAACTTAACAAACTTTTTAAAAAAAAAATTAAACTAAACTGTAATCCATGTGATTAAATAAATTCACCATTAGTATTTCTTCGCGAAGGAAAAGTGTCTTCTTTGGAAGGGGAAAAGAACTTGGGGAAAAATATATAGTCGAAGAACTATGTTGGCCGCTTTTTTTTTGACATATTATTGGCAGCAATTTAATTTTGCCGTTGGCCTCAAATTAGATTTGGGGATATCAACCACGTCAAGAAATTTTTTTAAAGTACTACTTCCATTATTTTAATTTATTTATCTTATTTTTTAAACCAATTTTAAAAAGAGCATTGCAACTCTAATTTCAACTTACATATTTAAAACAACAAGATTAAAAAAATATTTTACTCAATTTGAAATATAATTAAAGATCACAAAATTTTAAAAAATCTTATTTATTTTCTTAAATTTTTATATCTAATATTTAAAAAAGAACAAATAAATTAAAACAGATGAAATATATCCGACCACACGATTAAGAGTTTTAAGTTGTGTAGATTAAAATTTACCTTATTAAATCACTTGTAAAATAAATATACATAAATTTCTATGATAAATGTTGTATTAATAATCTTACGAAGTAACATAAAAACTTATTTTTGAGGGAAAAAACAAAAGAATGATAATTACACTGGTTAAACTATCTTACGTATTAATTAAATAAGACAATGACTAACCGTAACTTCTTAATCGGTAAGTAGATCTTGGATTTTAAAACAATAAAACTTTCAAAGAACCACTAAAGGGAAAACACACACACACACATTGACACACCCCAAAACCAGATGTGATGGCACGTGCCCAAACCCCACCGGACACGTCAGCCTAACACCCAAAAACCCGACGATACAGAATTTATAAACAAGAATAAGATAGAAAGATAAGCGGAAGTCTTTAAATAAACTCAACATAACCCCAGAATTGGTTGTCACATGTACAAACCTCTAAATACGGAATTTGAATAAAAATATACAAGTCTCAGAGTATAGTTCTCGAATAGAACAAAACTGAAAGTAAAGATAACTCAAGGGCACGTCTGGAATGAACCGCTACCTCTCGAGTATGTCCCGAAGCTCAATCTGCTAAAGAAAATACTAAGCCGAATCTGAGAGAGCTGTCAACCTACACAATTGTGTAGAAGCAAGGGTGAGTACCGAAAACCACAGGTACTCGCAAGTAACTCTAAACTAAGCAAAACTAGCAGCTACAAACAACTCCTTTCAATCCCAACCGAACCACCGAAACTTCATTCTAACAGCGAACCAACAACCTATACTACACAATTCATAATCAACAGATATATCCAACAGTATCTCAACATCAACCTCATATCCTCATATAAGAGCAAATAGATCATATATCACATGAAGAGGAGCAAGTAGGTAAAATCCACACACCACAGACAAAGATGAAGTCAAATGCGATGCAAATGCAATAATGATGTCATGTAGTCGTGATGCATGTCTGTCCTACGATACACATCTGTTGACGTAATCAGTCCGCGCTGAATACTCAAATCAGAACCCATGGGGGCTACACATGGACCATGTATCACCGCCGGAACCAGATCCCATCGGCATCCAAATCGCTAGCCGGAGCTAGTCCATCTCATATATCTCTAGCCGGAGCTAGTCCATCTCATATATCTCTAGCCGGAGCTAGTCCATCTCATATATCTCTAGCCGGAGCTAGTCCATCTCATATATCTCTAGCCGGAGCTAGTCCATCTCATATATCTCTAGCCGGAGCTAGTCCATCTCATATATCTCTAGCCGGAGCTAGTCCATCTCATATATCTCTAGCCGGAGCTAGTCTCAACTGTGTCTCATATCCATCCATCCTCATATCAGTGTCTCAGAACTCATGCAACAGATAGTTCACACATGGGATGAATAATGAATATGCACATGTCATCAATCACAATCATATCACGATCACATCATAGTATTACACATTATCTGTCTCAATCACAACCATATCACGACCACATCATAGTATTACACATCATCTGTCTCAATATCAACCATATCACGACCACATCATAGTATTACACATCATCTGTCTCAATATCAACCATATCACGACCACATCATAGTATTACACATCATCTGTCTCAATATCAACCATATCACGACCACATCATAGTATTACACATCATCTGTCTCAATATCAACCATATCACGACCACATCATAGTATTACACATCATCTGTCTCAATATCAACCATATCACGACCACATCATAGTATTACACATCATCTGTCTCAATATCAACCATATCACGACCACATCATAGTATTACACATCATCTGTCTCAATATCAACCATATCACGACCACATCATAGTATTACACATCATCTGTCTCAATATCAACCATATCACGACCACATCATAGTATTACACATCATCTGTTTCAACATCAATGTCTGTATCAATCATAGCCTACTCATGCTCTTCTATCCCCTCAATATCGGTTATCCTATGACTTATTCAACAAATACAAGTCACATATAACACATTTAGTTCGTTTTATTCCCCATCTTTCATTTACAACGATTTCAATCAACAAATAAAACTCATCCTCAATCCCCATTACTCCCCAACATAATTAGGAAAGTAGTCATGTGTAGTCTAAGAGTTTAACAAAGTTTAGAAGTCACTTGCCTCAAAACACTTCAACTAGTAACTCAAATTTGAGTTTTACCCTTCCGAGCATGCTCCAAATCACCACAATCTATTCATAAATGGAATCCCACAATCAATACGAATCTAACAACACCAATATCGTGAAATTTGGAGAAAAAGGGTAAAATGGTCAAAAAATCTCGTTCCGGAAAATATTCTCGAAATCTGGAAATTTTTAGTGAAAAATGTTCCCCAAGAAATTTAGAATCCAATAGTGAAAACCGTTTCGAAAAAGGAGTTGAAATGAGTTCACAAACTCAATTTTTCTATTAAATTCTGATTAGGCAAAAAACCCCAAATTTTACACCTGCAATCTCAAATTTTGATGTTAAAATCCATAAATAATCGATGGAAATCAAAGATATAAGTTTGGAAATAACTTTACCCAATTGAATTCCTTGTGAAAAACCACTTGAAATCGCCTATTTTCGAGCTCTCAAAGTCTAAAAAATGGAGAAATGGGTATATTCAAGTTGTGGGAAAATAGCTACTGATTTTGACTTTAAAAAAGAAAAAAAACTGTTGTTGCAGCTGAAATACAGCAATAACACCAAAGTTTAAGTCTCCGTTGGACTTTCGAGATTCGTTCGGAATCTCGTGCACACAAACTAAATATGTACCCCCACTAAATTCGACGTTCCGGACTCAATGGAACCGTCGGAATTTGAATTCGAGGGCTCCTTGACCCGAAATTCAATACGATGCCAAGAAACTAGTTTAACGCCTAAAAAAAATTCGAAACTCAAACGGAGCGTCTAAAAATTCAACCAAGGCTCATTCTAGTCTTAGAATCGCCTCCCGAAACCAACGGTACTCTCGGAATTTCAATCTGAGCCTCGGAACCTCATATGTTGACCAAAGTCAATACTTTATCAAAATTTCACAACTTTAGCAACTTAGGACCTCAATTCTTCGTTTCAACTCCGTAACTTCACACAGACCCGTTTTGACATTCTAAAACTGCCGGGATCAACGGAAATCCGATCCGAGTCACGAAACTCCAAATGACTCGAAAAAGCACTTTTTAACCAACTTTAACTCATAAAAAACTCAACTTCTCAAAAACTTATATATATATATATATATATATATATGCATATATATGTCTTTTGTCTTTTACATGCACTTTTATCAATTAACCAATGTTTAATTAATACACATATTTGATTAGTAGTACTCGTTAAATTATCAATTTTCAGAAGTATGATGTATTTGGCCGTGTTTCTTGACAATCAAACAGGTTAACAATATCAACCAAAGATAAGAGTTTGCACTAATCATAGAATTTTTCTTTTTAAAATGACCTTGGTCAGTATAGGTGAATCCACAATATAATATGTTTTTATTTAGAAAATATTATTGGACTGGTTTAAGAGTCGCCACTTAATTTTTGAGAAAAATCAAGAAAACTATTGTTTTCAAAAGACTAAAACAGGAATCTAATGAAAACTTTAAAAAGGGTTCGAGGTTCTTATTAACATCCTAGGAAGGTTTTAAAAGCACCTAGAATGTCCACTAATGTGGTTATCCGACAATTAATTATTTGGCTAAAAATAATTTTAACTTAACTTAAATTTGCAAATTGAATTATACTATAGTTAGAACTATTTAAAAAGAGGGGAAAGGGAAATACTTAAATATTATCTAAGTGAGCTATCTTATAAAATTATTTCTTTAAATCTTGTTAAGAGATGACTGATTTAGTTAGATTGTTAAATCCAAATGAGCGTCTTTCGGGGATTTGAATTTTTGACCTTAAGATCAATGACAAATATTAGCAAGTAAGGAGTTATAATAAAACAAAGGGAGAGAGAGAGAGAGAGAGAGAGAGATTTGGGCCCAATCTGGTTTCTGTCCGCCTGGGCCAGTATTTGGGCCCATTTTCATTTTTGGGCCTTCGACCTATTTGAGTCACCTGCACCTAAACTAACAAGATGATAATTAAAATAAAAGGGCTTAGGCCCAACGACAAAATACAAAATTGAATATGGGGGCCTTTAGGCCCATTTCCGTATACACTAGTGTATACAATCCTGTATCAGCTCCATGTTCGTCAATTTTTCGGGGACTTATTCTTCGATCTTTCAAGGCTGGATGACTTGATAAAGGCAAGTTTGGGCCTCCATGGCCCAATAGAAAAATGCAAGGAATGGAGATAGAGTCCTTGAAGACTCGGGCAGATTTACATACAAAACAGAAGATAATAAGGAGTTAGGATTGTTGAAATCAATAATTAAATAAAGCAACCATTAACTATAAATTGATTTAAAAAAATAAAATAAAAATGCAAAAAATCTCATGGAAAAGGAAAATAGATGAAACAAAACAAATCTCCATGGGAAGAAATTATGATTGACCCAAATTTAAATAATTTACACGATTGCGATGAATTCACTTTAAAGTTGAGACAAACAGAATTATAAACTAAGTTGCTGCCAACAAATCTTTAATACAAAAATTGCTTTGAGGGAAAGGGCCAAAATCATATGCTGAATAGAAACCATTATGTAAGTTAAATGAGAGAAATGAAACTAATATAATCTAACTAACAAAATCATATGCTAAAAAAAAATCCATGCTGCAACTTATCAAGAAAAGGGGTAAGGGACTCAGTTAATTAAACCTAACATTAGACTCGATCATAAAGTGTAGCCAGAGATGATAATGCAATAATAGAAGAAAACTAAACTGAAACAATACCAAGAAATACACTAAATAATTTGAAACAACAAGCAATGACCAACAGAAACCAGAATGGGCAAAATAATGCTTCTCATGATTGAAATCGATATCACTGAATCTAACATGAACAAATGAGGTTAAGAGAAATCTAAATCTTAAGAGATCGGCCGACAACAAGTAGATTTAAACAATATGAATGCAAAAGAATTGACTCAAGAATGATACTCTAAGTGATAAGGCAAACAGGAGCCTGGAAGATGGAGAAAGAGCAAGCTACTGCCTTCCACAAACAATAAATAATGTCACATATAAACTCCATATCAACTAGCTTTAAGATTCTACCCTGTTTTCGAATAGAAAAACACCATTAACAACAGCCAAACAACTGAGCCCTTGATGCTTAGGACGACAAAAACGGAGAGTACAGATTCGACCACATTCCGGCAAGCTTCGAAAGGAAAGATTAACACAAAATAAGAACAAACTCGACCAAAGAAAACAGAGAAACAACGACACTAGATGCACAACGACTAAAACTCTCAAGTCAACACTGAGACTGAATCACGGAAAATGATTAAGGGGCGAACATATATTATATTCAGGCTACCAAACCCGACAACAGTCAACAACCACGACTATTAATGTCATATCGAAACAACAAAGATGAAGGAAGTATTGAAAGTCGAAAAGCGTTACCTTTTTCCGGTCAGCGACTGAGACGAGGACGAGCTAGATACGAGAGCTTCCACCAGCACCACGACTAGAGTTTTGCCGAACTCCGACGAACTCTAACAAACCAAAATGACCCGAAATAGCCCAAGAAGAAAATGTTTCTTCTAAGGATGCTTTCTTTGGCTATCAAAAAACGTCTATCTTGAATGAAAATTTTACAAATCTCATATGAAGAGGGAAGTTGTTTCCAGGTCAATAATTCTTCCTCGCCTCTGTTTTTGGTCAATAGTTGCGCCTCTCAAAAAAATAAAAGTCAAAATTCCCCTCCTTTTCCACAGTGAATAAAACAAATATATAGAAGGGAAAAGTAGGTTTCGTAAATGGAGGGAAAGGGATAAAAAAAACGGATTCAAAGGACCAAAATTCGAAATTCAAAACTCCAAAACTTCAAAACCTTTCACCAATTTAGGGAGGCATACTTTTTTTTCTGAAATTTCTCCCCATTCCGGAAGAGGAAAGGGGAGAAACGCGTGCTACTGCAGCGAAAAGGACCAATTTCGCAGGCAGATCTGCCCTGCTGCTACTAAAGCTGTTCGAGGATCGTTGGGAAGAAGACGACAAAAGCAATGTTGATGCCGTGTATTTTGACGCGTTGAAGGAAAATGGGAACGTTGGATTGTACTGGCTTCTTTTAGAATTGGAGTGGGCCGGGTTAAAGGGGGAAATTGGGCTGGGAATTCGCTGGACTGCTGGTAGGAAAACAAAAGGGAATTGTTGGGAGTTGAAATGGAATGTTGGGAAATATGGAGTGGAATTGAGTTTGAGAATAATTTAAGTTGGGTCGGTTGGGGATTCGGATTAAAGTATGGGTTGGGAGGTTTTCTGGAAATGCAAAACAAGAGCCCAACATTTGGTCATTAAGATGGGTATAGGGTAAAAATTGAATCGGTTAGATTTCGAAATTTAAGAAATAGTCAAATTGAGTTGAATTAACAAATTTGGCTAAAACCTAAATAAGGTGGACTAATAAAAATTAATTAATGAGCTTCTTAATCCTAACGAAGTAAAATAATTAACTTAATTATAAAATAATTAATTTAAATACGAACTAATTAATTCAAAATCATAACTATGATTTAAACTAAACTAAATTAGTAAAACACTTAGCTGAAAAGAAATAAAATCTTTTGATATGATTTTCAAATATTTATAAAATATATTAATAAATGTATAAGAACTATGTGTCATTTAAATATTATAAAAGTGATTAAAGTCACTTCAAAACTTAAAAATATTTTATAAACTAATTATTCTAAACCATTTGAAATCTAAGAAGCTCAAACATTAACTTTTATCGGGGAGGATCAAAATTAGGTGTCAACAATGAGAAATACAGAAAGTATAATACAAAATTTAGTAATGCATGATTATAACGTTGGGACAAACTAGTACATGAGATATGGTTTAAATCATATGTTCACATTTAAGCAAAATAATAGTATGTGTTTTTATTATTATGAAGGTTAATCTTTTCTTTGGGTGTTTAATTTATATATTATTAATACTCTATGTTTCTTCTTTCACACTATAACTTATATAAATTAATATATAAATTCACTCTAATTTACACATGTATTATAAATTATGAGAAAAAGGTATCAAGTAGATATTACTTACAATGATTAAAAAAGAAATGCAATAAGACACAGAAGATCACGGTAATCAAACAAGGGTTTGGTTGGAAAATTAGAAAAGTTAAACTCCACATAAAATTTGTACATTATTTCATACAAATTCTATGTGATTGAATGTAAAGATTTAAATAAGATTTATTTAATAGTATAAAGAAAATTTATAAACTGAATATTCTAAATCATTCGAAATCTAAGAAGCTCAAAAATTAATTTCTACCGAGGGAGGGTCAAAATTGAGTGTCAACATAATATATGGATTAACATAAGATTAACGATGTTTGTTAGAAGATCATATATAAGTTAAACAAAATAGCGAATATTTATAATTAGATGTATCTGCGGTTTGGTGAAAAATAAAACTAAAACACAAATCAAATCAAGCCGACTTAAAAAAAACATTTGATTTTGTTTGGTTTTTCAATTTTTAAAATCGACAATATTTTATTTGATATGATTTTGTTTTTTATCGTAAAAAAATTGATAATTTGATTTGATTTTGATTTGAATTGGACAGTTTTTTAGTTAACAACTTAGCAAAGAGACTCATAAATTAGAGTGAAAATACATATTTTTTGCTATCATAATTTACGTGAAAGTGTTTGATTGGACATAAAACTTAGGAGAAAAAAAGATAAAATTTAAATAAACTAGAGCTATAGAAAGTTTGGCGGTTATAATATAGTAATGAAGTATTTTGTGTGATAAAAGTTCTGTTAATATTAATTGCTAGTACTTGTAAGAAAGAACTAATCCTTTTTTTTTTTAGATTTCATGAGAGAGTGAATGGATAAAAGGTCAAAAGGATCAATGAGTTCAGTTTGTACATATAAATTATTATTAAATTGAGATAAAAATAAATAAATAAATAAAGATGCTATATGCAAATTACTTTTTAACAATAATTTTTAAGGAATTTGTAAAAGGAAAACATGACAAGTAAAATGAATTGGAGGGATTAATTTCATTGCACTTTGGAAGATATTCGATACTATTCTTGGTGAAAATGTTTTTTCATGAATGAACTCAAATTTGCTAGGGAAAATATATTATTTTCCTTCAAAATCTTGTTTTTAGAACTTTTAAGATTTCCTTCAAATTTTGGTTTGTCTTTATTATTTATCTCCCGTTCATTTTTACTTGTCGAAGAAGCAATAAATAAATAGTTTCGGTTGGATTAAATTGCCTTTTTTAAAATTTAGAATTCATAAATTCAAAATTCAAGTTTATTCGAGGTCCGAAGACATGCATGGTATGCATCTAACTTAATATTACAACTGAAATCTTGAAGCAACATGAGAAATAAACATAGTATAGAGTACAGAGAATGAGAAATAAACATAGTATCTTGCAAAATTAGACCGTAAGAGTGAACCTCTGTTCCATTGGATAAACAATCATATTTGCCCTCCTTCTTAGATAGTTCCAAATTGGTTCATCACTCATCCTCCTTCTCTCAAAATACCATTCTTCTTCTTCTTCGAATTTTTGTATAATTTTCTCGAAAATCCAAAGTAGCATTTCCCCTCCAGAAAGCAGAAAACAGAGGAAATACAAAACAGGGGAAACAGAGTCCGGGAAGAGAACAGAGGCAGTGGAAGCCAAAGACAGAGAACTAAAGAAAATCATAACATGGTGTACGAGGTCGGAGAATTTCCTGTACATATAATGACGAGAACATTTCAGCTTAATAGCGTATACTAAACAGTATAGGAGCAAAGAAGTGACAGAAACTCTCATGGTTTTCGGATGAGTCGAAAAAGGATCAGTCTTGTTATTGTCTTGATATTTTAGCTGTAGAAAATTGAGGAGAATAGTGAAGAAGAATCCAAAAACTGTGAGGGAACAAGTTGTGGTGCTCAGTTGGTGGTACATATAGAAAATGGAGGATTGTGTAGCCATGAAAGTGGAATATGCTTGGAACAAAAATAGGCCAATTCTTGAATTATTAGCCATTTGAAAAAATTGAAGTTGAGAGACAATGCAAGAGAGTATTAATGTGTGTGTATATAGAGATGAAGAAGATATAATTAGCAGTTGATTTAAGGGAAAAGGGTCAAAAATACCCCTCAACTTTGGTTTATTGTTTGACTTTACCCTCGCCGTTAAAATGAAGTTAATTTTACCCCTCCCGTTACTAATTTCACCAAAATTACCCCTCATTATACGGAATCCCCAAAATTGACCTAAATTGACCCAAATTACCCGATTTTTTTTTTTAAAAAAACTTATTCCCTATTTTTAACCCAATGACCCGACCCCTCTAGGATAACCCGGTTAACCAATTAACCCAATGCCCATTTACCCTTGTAGAACAATCAGGCAAGAACCCAATAGACATTAGAGGATTCGAAAACCTCATCGAATGAGTGAGTGAGTAATTTTGAACTTCGCATAATCAAACACTGTCATATATCCATCCAAAGCCACACTCAAAATCCGATATTGCTGCGCCTCCTCACCACTCTCCTTCCCAATTTTACCAACACAAATCGAAGTCACAGTCTTGTTGTGACTCTCCATTGTACATAGCAATTTCCCACCTCCAGGTATATCCCAAATCTTCACAGAATTTCCACCAGCAGTAGCAACTAACCCACCATATGGAAAGTAAATCACATCCTCAACGGGCTTTCCATGGTCAAACTCCATCACCGAACCCGAATTCATCACCCTAACACCCCAAACTTTCACCGTATGATCATAAGACCTAGAAACAAACATATCATCACTTACAGGAAATTAAAACACTTCCAATAACTCTACAAGATTCAAGTACTTCAAAGAGCTAGCACTTCCAATAACTCTACAAGAAAATTAAAACACATCCTTTAAATCTCACATCATATTGACAATTGCAAATATGGTGCTTAGGCAGCCCTCCACCCAAGATAATCATTCTTGTCTTCCTCAAACCAGCATGGACAACATAATTCTTTTGTCAAACAAATTCTTCATTATCCACATTCATATATTTACAGAACCTGAACAAAATTGCACATTTACATATATATTGATGAACATGATGGAGAAAAGGAGATTCAAAGAGAAAGAATGGGTAACGGGGCATTGGGTTAATTGAGTTAACCGGGTTATCCTAGAGGGGTTGGGTCATTGGGTTAAAAATAGGGAATAGGGTTTTTTTTTTTAAATCGGGTAATTTGGGTCAATTTTGGGGATTCCGTCAAATGAGGGGTAGTTTTGGTGAAATTAGTAACGGGAGGGGTAAAATTAACTTCATTTTAACGGCGAGGGTAAAGTCAAACAATAAACCAAAGTTGAGGGGTATTTTTGACCCTTTTCCCTTGATTTAATGTGTATATATAGAAAAAAAGCGCCTTGTCTAAATTGAGTGTCAATACTTTTATTCGAAACCATTTCCTAAATGTCGCACTCTCTTTTTTCAACGTTCAAAGACGTCACGGCCACATCCACATCCAATTTCAACGAAATTTCATCTACAAGTAGATATAAAATATGAAACTTTAAAAGTTTGATACTAATCACTAGGAATTTGTTTCGATCATATTGTTAAACCTACATATCCTTATATAATTCAAATTATATAATCGTGTTTAGGGCAGAGCAATAAGCATATATTTTAATTATTCAAAATGTATAATGTTTTTTTTTTTTTAATAATTATTTCTCCAAACATGTTACTGTTATTGGTAAAATATTTTTTCATGATTGAACACAAATTTTTACCCATCTATTTCAATTTGTTTGTCCTATTTTTTTATTTAATCCGTTTTAAAAGAAGGAATCTCTTAAAGAATGTCTATTTCCATTTTTAACAACTTTTTAGTTGCAACTTTTCAATTGTCATGTTTAAAACTATAAAATTAAAGGACATTTTGGTATATTTGACGTATGTTTAGTATGAGATTACAAGATTTAAAAATCTTCTTTACTTTTTTTTTAATTGTGTGTCAAGTCAAAAAGCAGATAAATAAATTGAAACAAGGGAGTAAAACTTCTAAGATTTACTTCCAATTTTGGTTTGTCTGTTGCATGCGGGATTTAACTTGCATGGATATAGACACAAGTAAGACTAAAGAAAAAAACAATAACATCCAGAAAGGAGGTAAGAAAATGGATTGAGGTTTATAGAATCTCTCGATCCAATTGTTACAGGTACAGGAAAAAGGGCGATGCAGGAATATAACACATTTAAAGGAAGAACATTAGGTATAAAGACTGCAGAGTATAATTTTGCTTACCATACAGAACTGCTCCAATAAATGCATCTTCTGATGGTGGTATCTTTTCAGCTGTTCCAAGAAGCAGCTTCCCACTCACTGTCCCGATGCCTTTTGCATGCAATTTTGCAATATCCTAGAAGAAGACATGTACTTTAGTTTATTCGGCTTCATAAGAAGTGCCGGGGAGAAAAAAAATCATAAGCAGCACCAAGAAGTCTCCAATAAATCTTCTAATATGGATGTTGCACTGGTTGCGTCAGTATCAATACTCTGCTTCATTTTATGGAACAACTCATCGACATCAATTTCTTCAGACTGGAGATCCTCTGCAAATCAACCCAATAGCGAAAAGTAAATGCATACACCTCTTGTTCATCTTTCAAAACAATTTGTTTGCCTACAAGCAGACACTTAACATACATCAGAAGAACCATGTGTTTATTTGTGGATAAATCGGGTGGGTTAAATGGGTTATGGGTAGGTTTTGAAATTTGGGTTAAAAAATTGATCAATTCGGGTTGTGGGGTAGGATTGCGCCACGTGTACACAATAAGTGATCCGTTAGTAGGAGGGGTAAATGTGTACTGATTATTGGACGGCAAGGGCTTTGATGAACGAAAAGTATGACGAAGGTATTGACATACCATTTTCGAAAATTCGGGGGTATATTTATCCTTTTTCCCTACATTAAATAAAGAGATAAAGTGCTAAAAACACACATAAATTTTTCCCGTTTTGTGTTAGATATGTACATATATTTTTAGGAATAATTTTTCTATTTGTGTATTAAATATAACATAAATAAAATTTTTGTTTTAAGTCTTGCGGCGATAAGTAAAAAAATATTTCCTAAGAAGATATGTATATATCTAACACAAAACGAGAAAAAATTGAAAGTGAAGGGTTAGGTGGATTGGGGTAGAATTATTATTTAAAATAAAATAATATCTAACTTATGATTTGAGGAGGGAGATGAAGTAAAAAAATACTTTTATTAAAGAAATTTAAACAAAAAAAAAACTAAAAAAATGAGTGGGGGCGATTGGGAGGGGGGGGGGGGGGGTACGGTGAGAAGATGTGATAGAATGGGGTAAGACAAATATTTTAAAAAATATATTATTTTTTAGGATAATAATTCTTTAATCCTTAATTTTAACTTATACTAATAATTTATTTAATTTTTGCCAAAGTGGAATGTTTTGTCCATACGGAATGTGATGTGACAATTTTTTTAAATAAAAGAGAGTGTAGTACACACCATGAAGAGAGTGTAATAATATAGAGGGATGTATTTCTAAAACTCACAAGTGATAGTTTAGTTATGAAATTCATCAGAAGTTTAAGAATGAAACTAAAAAAAAATGGACAGTTTAGATATGTTTTTGACATTAATCTCTTAAACAAATATTGAGTATTTATAATAATTGATTGTGAACTCTACTATTAATATTACTATTTCAAATTGAAAAATTATTATAAATTTAAGAAAGTTCAAATCCAAATTCATCTGAAACTCCAAATTTGTTGATAAAATCTTGGATATTATACTTACCTTAATTCAAACTTTGACTAAATTTCCAAAGATATTGTATGTGTACTAGAACTCCTTCCATCCCAAATAAGTGTTACTTTAGCAGAAAAAAAAGTGTGTTCCAAAATAAATCTCATCTGGGAATTTAAGACACGAATTTATACTTTCTTTGGTTCTTGTTAAGTGAATTGTTTGGGAGGATACGATCTCTTAAGAAAAATATTTTTAGCACATAATAAAAATGTTATTCTTAATGAATATAAAATAATTAAGAATTTTATTAAATGAAGAATAAATAATAACAAATATTAATAATTAACTTAAAATAAATTAAAAGTAATATTTAATAAATGTTCAATTTTTATGAGAACATATATATTTATTATATTACCCTTATTTAGAAGGGAGAGTTGTGAAGGACGAACATGGCTGCAAAAGTTATACCGTTGGCTGTAAAAGTTGTATCGTGCAATTCCAACAAGTAGACAAATAAGGGCATTTTTGTAATTTCAAGGCATAAATTGGTACTTCTTTCATAAGCCACGTGTTATTGCTTAGTGCAGCTTTTTTCCAATAGTTAACTGATCATTCCCACTTTCTCCATTTCATTCTAGGTTATTCTTTGTGAAGCTCTTGAAATTGTAGAGAAAATACTATCAAACGTTCTTAATTTCTTTGGTTTTTTCTTTTTTTTGTCTATTTATTTACAGGAAATTAATAAATTTTGCGCTTTGCCATTGTTGAAATTTCCCAACACGCAAATACAGTTCAGGTAACAATCTCTTTTCCAAGTTCAAATTTGAGTCGTATCATGTATGCGTGATTATTGCTCTGTTTCAGCTTCTCATTGGTTGTATCATGCATTTTTGATTGTGTGTTGTATTTTCTGCTTTCTCTTTCATCCCTTCATTGTGATAGGATTGCGATAGACTCTTGGTTTTCTTCTTATTTTGAATGTTTTGGTTCATAAAGATTTATAATTTCCTGAATCGAATGAATTTTATTAGAAGCTCACAAATTTGACAATTACTCCTATGTCTTGGTCCAAAAATGGATACTTGAAGTTCATGAAATTGGTATCTACTTATGTGAATGTTTATGATAAACATGAATAACAAAATTGGTTATCTCGATTCTCTGCTCCAATGAAATGTGATATACATTTATTGGCGTAAAACCATCCACTTCCATGGCATCGATTCAATACAGCAATAAGCAGAAGAAGAAATTGGAAAGAAGAGATGTCAAGAAGAATAGCAAAGAGAAACAAGACTTCTCAGATATTTCGGAGATCCCTAAGAAGCTTTGATCTTTGTCTAAAGATGAGGTGGAACAATCTGGACTCTTCATCACAAATGAGAAGGATTGAATTTTGTCCATCTGATTTAGTAACACCTGTACATACTCATCCCATTCTAGAAAAACTTTGCTCACGTGATTAGCACGTTGAGGAATATAAGTTTGTTAGATTAGTTATAGAGTAGACAACTAAAGAAAGGACATGTGGATATTGAGTTTTCTTTTATCATTAGCTTTATTCTGTGTAATACTTGTATATATACAGGTTTGGAGATGAATGAAATTATCAGAAAATTTCCCAAAGTATTTTTCTTTTCATTCTTTCATGGTATCAGAGCAATAGCTCGATCAAATCTCTTTTCTCACAAATTTACATTATTCATCACTGATCTATAATACAAAATGGATCAAGAGAAAGATGAAACTCAGGTGTTGAACACATCGACTGCCTCAAAGACCACCACGATCGACATCAATCATTCATATCATCTACACTCTTCAGATTCGCCGGGAATGAATATCATCAGCTATACCTTTGACGGGAAGGGATTCCCAGGATGGAGGAGGGCAGTGTTGATAGCACTCTCAGCCAAGAAGAAGCTTGGCTTCATCAATGGAGGATGCAAAGCTCCAGGTCTCGATACAGCAGAGTATGAACAATGGAGCTGTTGCAATGATATGGTGATCTCATGGTTGCTGAATTCACTTTCCAGGGAAATTGGAGACAGCGTAATCTACTCCAAGACTGCCAAGGAGATCTGGGATAGCCTGGAAAACAGATTCGGAAGATGCAATGGAGCAAAGATGTATCACCTGCAAAAGGAGGTATCAAGCTTAGTACAAGGTACAAGTGATATAGCAAATTACTTCACTAAACTTAAGAGGCTATGGGATGAATTGGATTCCCTTAATGTTATTATATCTTGTACTTGTGTGTGTGTATGTGAAGGTAAGGGAAAGTTGGTTAAATCACTGCAAGATCAGAAACTAATGCAGTTTCTGATGGGGTTAAACGACGTCTACGCTCATGCAAGAGGGAACATCCTGATGATGAGCCCTTTGCCAAGCATTGATGTTGCATACTCCCTTTTGTTGCAAGATGAGAACCAACGAGAGGTTTATGTTAATGCAAACCCCTTAACCAACTCAGCAGCTTTTATGGCAACAACACAAAGCAAGTGGAATCACAGAAATGGTAACCAAATGATGAGAGGAAACACTCAATCACAGAAGTATGATAATGGGGAACAAAGGAACGCAAAATCAGTCCAAAGGTTCAGGTCTAGGAAGACTAAGTACAATCCTAATGTTACATGCACTTACTGTGGAAAAACAGGACATGTACATGATAACTGCTACAGGCTCATTGGATACCCTGATGATTTTGAATTTACTAAGACAAGAGAAACTCAGGGAACAATGAAGGCAAATGCAGTCACAACTGAAGAAAAATCTGAAGCATTCCAGAACACACAAGAGGATACAGCCTACAACAATTACAACCAGTACATGAGCAAAGAACAATACACAAATCTGGTGCAGCAGGTTACAAAAGATGTCCTGAAGGAGAGTAGGACAACACCAACCACTGGTTTTAATGGAAATGTCATTGCTGGTACCATTCTGAGGAACTCCAGCTCATGTTTATCACTTATTAATTCTTGTACATGGATTATTAATTCCGGTGCTTCAGAACATATGTGTTTTGATCCCAATTCTTTTCTATCACTCACTCCCCTTCCTGTGCCTTTAACTCTCACTTTGCCTAACTCTTTCAGGATCATTGTGACTCATACAGGAAGTGTCTCTGTTCTTCCAAATTTGACTCTGAAAAATGTCCTATATGTACCTGTTTTCAAGCATAATCTGATATCTGTACACAGGTTATCAAGTCAAATTAAATATGATGTGTTATTTACTCTTAGTGGTTGTGTGTTACATGACCCTTTAATGAAGAACATTCAAGTTTTTGGTGATGTGAATGAGGGATTGTACCTGTTGAAGTCTTCTAGTATTAGGTCTCAGTTTGTTTCTAATGCTAATGTAGTTTCAATTCCACAAGGAAATAGTTCCATTCCTAGTTCAGGATCAGTTCCTTTTTCTTTTTCTGCAAATGTAGTCCCTTCTGTTGATCTTTGGCATGTAAGGTTAGGGCATCTGCCCTTTTCTGCAATGAGAAAATACAGTTTCATTCATTTCCCTTCTAAATTTGAACATGTTTGTGATATTTGTCCTAAAGCTAGGCAGACTAGACTCACTTTTCCATTAAGTGCTATTCATTCTACCAAGCTATTTGAACTGATCCACATTGATACTTGGGGACCATACAAATCACCCACTTACAATGGTTTTCGATACTTTCTTACTATAGTTGATGATTATAGTAGAGGTACTTGGACTTTCTTGTTAAGCTCTAAGAGTAATGCTTTTCCTACTCTCAAGGAGTTTCTAGCTATGATAGAGAGACAATTTCATGCCCAAGTCAAGTGCATTAGGTCTGACAATGCACTAGAATTGGGAACAGGTATTCAGAAGGCTTCTTTTCTTAAGTTTCAAGGGATTTTGCACCAAACTTCATGTGTTGGAACTCCACAACAAAATGGTGTTGTGGAGAGAAAACATAGACATTTATTGGAATTAGGGAGGGGACTGATGTTTCAGTCTCACTTACCTATTGATTATTGGGGAGATTGCATATTAACAACTACATATTTGATTAATAGGTTGCCATCCAAGGTACTACATGGAAGAACACCATATGAAGTTTTTTTTGGTAAGCAGCTTAACTACGAATTTTTGAGAAGCTTTGGATGTCTCTGCAATGCTTCAACTCATTCTCAAAACAGAGAAAAGTTTGAACCAAGGGCAACAACTTGTGTCTTCCTAGGTTATCCACAAGGTAAAAAGGGCTACAAGTTGTTAGAGCTCAACACTAAGAAAGTCTTTGTTTCCAGGGATGTTCACTTCCATGAGCAGTAATTTCCTTTTGCCTCTAACAAATCATATCACTCTCTTCCTCCAATTTTCTCATATCATAATTCTACTCTGGATACCCCAGAATCTGTCTCTTGTCCTTCACCTTCTCCACAAGCTCTTGCACCTCCTGATATTACATCCCCAGATATTGCGACACCTTCTCCCATCAGTCCGAGTGTCAGCAGTCCGACCTCTTCTTCCCTTTCGTCTTCTTCTTCTTCTCCTCTCATCACTGAAGGGAGAACTCAAAGAGTAAGACATAAGCCAAGTTATCTAGAGGACTACTATTGCAATAACATCCAACTGACTGATGTTACCACTGCATGTTTTGTCCACCCTAGTACGCCCACTGCTTTCTCTTTTACTTCTTTGTCCCTTCCAAATCAGCATATGTTTAACTCTATTTCTGATGTAGTTGAGCCTAAGAGTTTTGCCCATGCTTCTCAACATGCTGGCTGGAAAGCAGCAATGGATGCTGAATTAGAGGCTCTTGCACTGAATCACACTTGGGACATTCTACAATTACCACCAAGAAAGAAAGCTTTGCCTTGTAAATGGGTTTACAAGGTAAAACACAGGTCAGATGGGTCTGTTGAGAGATTGAAGGCTCGCTTAGTAGTGAGGGGGGATGTTCAACAAGAGGGTGTTGATTTTTCAGAAACCTTCTCTCCGGTGGTCAAAATGACCACTATCCGGTGTCTACTCACAGTGGCTATCAAGAAAGCATGGCAGGTACATCAATTGGATGTTAGCAATGCGTTTCTTCATGGTGACTTACAGGAAGAGGTATACATGAAGTGTCCTGCAGGTTTACCCTCTATCAAGCCCAACCAAGTTTGTCTCCTCAGAAAGTCTTTGTATGGGTTGCGCTAGGCATCTCGACAATGGTATTCTAAGTTAGCTGGAGCTCTTGGTTTCAAAGGGTATACTAGTTCCATGAACGATTACTCACTATTCTTTAAGGCATCTGGTTCTCTCACCTCCATCATCGCTGTCTATGTTGATGACATCCTAATTACAGGGGATGACATCTCAGAAATTAATCACATCATGCAATTTCTTCATACAGAATTCAGAGTCAAGAATCTAGGCGACATTCACTATTTTTTAGGATTGGAAATCCTACGAGAAAAATAGGGATTCATCATTAATCAACGCAAGTTTACCTTGGAGTTGCTTGCTGATTTCGATTGTTCTGGTGTCGTTGTATCTTCGCCGCTTGATCCATACTCTAAACTTCATGTCGATGACAGTCCACCCGTGACTAATCCAACACTTTATCGACATTTGGTTGGGAAGCTCAATTATTTAACCCACACTAGGCCTGATTTGTCCTTTGCTGTGTTGACACTCAGTCAACACATGCAACATCCCTCTGAATCTCATTATCTTGCTGCTCTTCGAGTTTTGCGATACCTACGCAATGATCCAAGTCAAGGTATTTTGCTCTCCTCCGATTCAACCTTTACTCTCTTAGCTTTCTGCGACGCCGACTGGGCCTCTTGTCGTGAAACTCGAAGATCTGTCAGTGGTTACTTCATCACTTTTGGTGGTGCTCCCATTTCTTGGAAATCCAAGAAACAAGCATCCATCTCCCTTTCATCCGCCGAAACAAAGTACCGGTCTATGCGACGTGTGACTGCTGAAATTACTTGGTTGGTGCGTGTTCTTGCTGATCTCTCTGTTCCTCCAGTACTCCCTATCACAGTGAACTCCGACAGTCAAGCTGCCATTAGCATAGCCAAAAACCCAGTCTTTCACGAAAGAACGAAACACGTTGAGTTAGACTGCCACTTTGTGCGACAACAGTTCATCGCTGGTCTGATTACGCTTTCTTTCGTTCCATCGAAGCATCAGTTGGCTGATTTGTTCACCAAACCGTTGTCTGGGGTTCCCCATCGCCATTTGTTGAACAAGTTGGGGGTCATTTCTTCACCCTCCAACTTGAGGGGGGATATTGGCGTAAAACCATCCACTTCCATGGCATCGATTCAATACAGCAATAAGCAGAAGAAGAAATTGGAAAGAAGAGATGTCAAGAAGAATAGCAAAGAGAAACAAGACTTCTCAGATATTTCGGAGATCCCTAAGAAGCTTTGATCTTTGTCTAGAGATGAGGTGGAACAATCTGGACTCTTCATCACAAATGAGAAGGATTGAATTTTGTCCATCTGATTTAGTAACACCTGTACATACTCATCCCATTCTAGAAAAACTTTGCTCACGTGATTAGCACGTTGAGGAATATAAGTTTGTTAGATTAGTTATAGAGTAGACAACTAAAGAAAGGACATGTGGATATTGAGTTTTCTTTTATCATTAGCTTTATTCTGTGTAATACTTGTATATATACAGGTTTGGAGATGAATGAAATTATCAGAAAATTTCCCAAAGTATTTTTCTTTTCATTCTTTCAACATTAATAACAAAATTGGTTATCTCAATTCTCGCTTTGGTGATTCACATATGTGCGCTACGAACACCACTTGGTTAGTTGGTTTAATCGTCGTAGAAATATTTTTCTTTTTGGGGTTTTAACTATAACTTCGAGAAGCATATTAAAGGAGCTTTAGCAGTTCCCATGGAGAAGACAGTGAAATTTCAAAACTTAGTGACCTGTTCTATTCTGTAAAGGTCTACCTGAAGGTAAATGTTTCTTACTTCTTAGTATTAAACTGAGTTGTATTTGTCGTTCTAGATCATTAGGCTTTCTGAACTTTCGTGTTACTATTGAGAAATGATATATTGTTTTATCAAGAATAGGTTGTTGTTGATTATTATATATATATAATCTTATGTAAAAATATACGGTAAAAGATGAAGAAAACGAAGAATAAAAAGTTCTAGGTGATGAGAAACATGTCATTAGAAGTAAAGTACAAGAAATTAAATGCACTATCTATATCTATCACATTGATCTAGAAGGACAAACAACATCTTCTGCCTATGATGAACTACTTTCTACATCTCAAAAGCATTCAATTATAATCTTCTTTGATTGTTTGTAGATACAAATGCAGATGACAATTCAACTAGCTTTTTATCAGTTTCACCACTTTCCTCTCTCCAATTTGGAAGATGGATAGTGTGAGATCTCAGCCATCTTGTAGCAGGTGAATCAAAGCCATTAATTAATATGCTTTGACATAGGTATTGCAGTGAATTGTTGTTATAATTAAATAACCCCCACAACAGTAGCCAATTATTTATGCCTCTTGCTCCCTGACCTGCTTAAGCTTTTTTTTCCTTTATGTCGTCTCATTTGCAGTACATGGACAACAAGAATTATTGGCAGGTTTTGAAATTTGCATTGATTACTTTGCATAATTTTTCAGCTCATTTCAATAACACCTAAACTCAGAATTAATTAATAACATGATTTTCTATATGTGCTTGAGCGAGTTTATAGAGAAAATGTAATTGTTGTGAATTAATTTTTTTCTGCTGAAAATTGTACTATCCACTTTTAGGGAATAATGATACCACCAGTTGACTTATATACGTGGCTAAATTATTTTTCTAGCTTTTCATCCATTTTGATAAAAGTTGTCATTTTTTTTATATGGTACTTGCAGAAATCGAGCCATTCAAATATGAGTTTTTGTGAATTGTTCTGTATGACCTAAACTTCAACATTTAAAATCTTAGCTTTTGGTTTGATGTGTAGGAGCTGGGGCCAAATTTTAAGGATTGTGGATACTTTTCTGAGGTAAACAATATTGAAATCTAACTTAAACTGACATGTACAAGTATAGCCTCTACAATCTACATATTATGTTCTCTTTTAGTTTCATGTTGTCTCGATTCTTTGTGGTTCATCCAAGATCATTATTTGCGTGCATAGTACTTGTACAGAAAATTGTAGTCAAATTTTTAAAGTTGTAATTTGTGTTCGTTCACTGGTTCACATGTGATGATGCTGATTTAATCCTTCTAATGATACAAACATATTTCATGAAATTTCACGTGGGGTCTGAAGAGTATGGTGTGTACTCCCTCACTTATGAAGGTATAGATGTTATACTTGACTCAGACAGAGGAGAGTGGAATTTCATGTGTAAGGGTGAAATCTGGAGATCTACGAAGGAACGCCAAAAGCGAAGGCAGCTCTCTCGTCCCTACCGACGCTGAGGTGCGAAAGCACGGGGAGCGAGCAGGGTTTGTAGTCCATGCCGTAAACGATGAGTGTTCTTATTACATTTTTACTATTGAGACATTATAAAATTCTTGAGTAATGCTACCTACGAGCTTACTTTTTCACAAAGGTTGCAGAATGACAAATATCACATTCGTTTGGGGGTCCAGTAACATCTAAATTGTGTGAGTCAAATTATTTGTGATGATTCTATATTGCAGATGTGTTCAACACCATTTGAATGTTATAAAGGGTCTGTAGGCTTTTAGAAGTCAGGAACAATGCTATCTCTAACCCTCTGACTAAGCAATATGCCTTAGTTCTAGTATAAAACTAGAAAAACTACCATCCTATCTCTCCCTTACCCAAGTCAAAAACTATCATCCTCTCAAAACTACAGTATTAGGAAAGAGGATTCTTAATAGTTTTACCAACACTATTTGCTACTTAGCTTGCTTATTTATTGGTGAGAAATACGGATCTTTCGGGGAAGAAAAGGTCGTGAAGATGTGAGTATGATAGTGAAATTTATGGTGGATCCAGCAGAAGAAAAAGTTCAGGCAGCATTTCTGTGAGCAACTCATCTTGAAGGTGTAGAAAAAGCACATACAACACTCGTAGATGAATGACCACATCATTATAACAATGGAAAGTGAGCCTATAATATACAGGAAGTTATACAGTAAAGTTCTGCACTGAAAGAGAATAAATAGTATTGAAAGTATAAACTACATACAAATGTAAAACAAATATACATAAATATTTGTGATTAACACTGTATTACTCCCTCCGTGTCATTTTATAAAATTTATGCATAAGTTATCATATTTTGCCTATTATATCCTTAATAGAATAGTTAATTAATCTTGTCATTTATTAATAGAGTTGACTTAAGAAAACATTAAATAAGGGTAGAAGGGTAAGGTTACATCATTTCTTAATGCAAGCAAAAATGGTGAACATATAAAATGAGACGGAGGGAGTAATAATCTTACATACAAATAACATAAAAAACTTAATTTTTACAAAAAGAAAAAAAAACAAAAAGAATGATAATTACACAGGTTGAACTATCTTACATATTATTTATTAAAAAAAGGGAAATTTCACAAATATCCATTATAATAAACTTAATTATGCTTCATAATTATAGTTTGCATATTTACCGACGGTAGCTATAGTTTAAGTTGTTTGTATAATTTGCGGGTACGTTTGTAATAATTGAGTTATTTTTGTATAAACTTGAAATAATGAATATGTACAAATATGAACATCTACTTTAAACACTTATACAAATTATATTATACAAAATTACACCATACAAATATTGATAGATATTATATTATACAAATTCTAAATTATATAACAATATGGGCATACAAACTTGAAATCCCAACCCACGTAATTATCATTAAATGTTGATCGTGAGTGATAATAACTAATATTATAATAATGATGACTAACTAACTAGTATACGTATACTTAATTACAGAATTTTCCCAATTAAAAATAAGACTATGACTAACCGTAACATCTTAATCGATAAGTGGGTCTTGGATTTTAAAATAATAAAACCTTCAAAGAACCACTAAAGCCTAAAGGACAAACATATATCTTTTACCTGCACTTTTGTCGATTAATCAATGTTAATTATACACATATTTGATTAGTAATACTTGTTAAATTATTAAAGATAAGAGTTTGCACTTATTAATCATAGAAAAATTAAAACGACCTCGGTCACTATAGGTGAGTACACAATATAATAGATGCACTAACATGAAATTAACTATATTTGCTCAGATCATATATACGTTAAACAAAATATTGTATATTTATAAGTAGATATATTCAAGATTTTGGTCAAAATTTAAATTAAAACACAAATCAAATCAAGCTGACTAAAAAAAATAACAATAGATTTCGTTTGGTTTTGAATTTTTACAACGAAAAACATTTGGCTTGATTTTCGGTTTTACTGTTAAATTTTTTTGATAAAATAACCAAATCAAACCAACAAATTATATACATAAGTTTTTATAATTATAAACATATGATATTAGCTTTTCATAAATAACTGTAATATTTTATATCTTTTTAATTATTAATTTACCTATAATTTACATAAATCTCACAATATTAATAGCTAATTATATCATTTTTCTAATATTTTTCAAATTACAAGAATCTCTTAAAATTTATGGATTCCGAATGCATCATTGGACTTGTAGATACATCACTAGACTTCTCGATACATCAACAAACATCCTAATACATAGCGGAGGGATGTATCCGAGAGGGGATAAGATATTTGGATACTGGATATATAGGCGGGATGTATCAGAGAGAGTAAGGATATATCCGAGAGGGAGATGTATCAGAGAGGGGAGAGATCGATGTATGCGAGGGAGATAGAGATGTATCAGCGAGAGGGGATCAAAGTGATATATCCGAGAGGGAGATAGGGATGTATCAACAAGATGAGAGTGATGTATCCGAGAGGGAATTTTTAATTTTTTTTCTAAATAATAGAGAATTTTAGAAATTAAAATAAAATAAGATGTGTATTTAAGTAATTTTTCCATAATTTAATTTGAGTCTACTTGTTCCACATGCACTACAACATTTTTATTTCTATTTCTGGAAGGATGCTCAATCTCAACACTCTACTTTTCCTGTTTGGTCTAGAGGTGGTGTGGCATATTGTCGGTTTTTTTTTTTTAAGAGTTTAGGTAATCATTTTATTTAAAGTTAGGATATAATTATTTTGTATATTATCTGTATAGCTATGCAATATAAACATGCTAAAAACTTGAAATAATGTTGAAAAATGATAAAAGATTGAGACACATCCATCTTGCAATAGTAAAGAGAAATTTGTCGATTCGTAATGTTCATTTGAAATAGTTACAGCTCTCATATTTAAGTTATTTTAATATTGTCAATTTATCATTAGCTAGTTATAAAAGGAAAAAACTAAATCAAAGCAATAATTTTTATTTGATTTGTTTTAGAAATTTTAAAACCGACTAAATTAATCCCTTAATTTAATTTTGATTTTAAATAAAGAATCCATCCAAATCAAATCATGAATATCCTATTTATAATAAATTGCTCGTAAACAAAATTATATGAATTTTAGAAACTCAAAATTCTGAATTTATCTTCATTAAATTATCAAATTAAAATGGAGTAAATAACAAATAAATTTAATGTGATTTCAGCTCGTGGACTCTCAATATGTTGCCAAAGACACGTTACTCCATTTGTTAGCTGCTAATAAAGGACCCACAAAAGGGTCATACAGAAATTGTGTAGCCATGAAAGTGGAATATGCTTGGAACAAAATTAGGCCAATTCTTGAATTATTAGCCATTTGAACAATTAAAGTTAAGAGACATTGCAAGAGAGTACTGAAGAAAAAAAATATAATTAGCAATTGATTGTTGTGTGTAAAAAATTACCCCTCCCCTCCGTGCCCCCACCCATACACCCCTTCCACCAACCTATTCCTAATTATTTTTTTCCAAAAAAAAAATAAAAATTTACCACCCCCGGGCGACCTCCCCCACCTTCCACCAACCTACTCCTAATTTTTTTTTGTTTTCCAAAAACCAAAAAAAAATCTGTTTTTCAAAAAAAAGAAAAAAAAAGTTTACCCCCTCCCCCGGGCACCCCCAACACCTTCCACCAATCGACCCCTAAATTTTTTGTTTTCCAAAAATTAAAAAAAATCTATTTCATTTCACTTATATGGGCTGGATATGGATTCTCATGTTAACTCATTTTATCCATATTTGTATGAGCTTAAATAGATGGAAGACCATATCAACCCATTTAAGAAAAAAAAAAATAAGTGATCCATTTAATTTAGGACAAATTACTTAACTACACTCCTTTACTTACCTTAATATCCATTTATCCCTACTAATTTCAAAATTTTCGAAAATCCCTTATTTACCTATGTATCCCGCATGTATCCCATGCACAACGTTATGTATCCCGTGCACAACGCTATGTATCCCGCATGTATACCGTGCACAACGCTATGTATCCCGCATGTATACCGTGCACAACGCTATGTATCCCGCATGTATACCGTGCACAACGCTATGTATCCCGCATGTATACCGTGCACAACGCTATGTATCCCGCATGTATACCGTGCACAACGCTATGTATCCCGCATGTATACCGTGCACAACGCTATGTATCCCGCATGTATACCGTGCACAACGCTATGTATCCCGCATGTATACCGTGCACAACGCTATGTATCCCGCATGTATACCGTGCACAACGCTATGTATCCCGCATGTATACCGTGCACAACGCTATGTATCCCGCATGTATACCGTGCACAACGCTATGTATCCCGCATGTATACCGTGCACAACGCTATGTATCCCGCATGTATACCGTGCACAACGCTATGTATCCCGCATGTATACCGTGCACAACGCTATGTATCCCGCATGTATACCGTGCACAACGCTATGTATCCCGCATGTATACCGTGCACAACGCTATGTATCCCGCATGTATACCGTGCACAACGCTATGTATCCCGCATGTATACCGTGCACAACGCTATGTATCCCGCATGTATACCGTGCACAACGCTATGTATCCCGCAAACATCATTTTTAAGGGATTTTTGGTAAATAAAAAACTAGAAGGGATAAGATGTTATTTAGTACTTATAATATGTGGTTATACTTTAATTTAATATGAGCAAAAAGTGATTTCATTTCACTTATATGAACTAAATTGACACCCCTAACCACAATAAAGTTTCACTTGGAGAGAGTAGAAAACAGAGGAAATACACAAGCGGGAAAACACGATTTGTAGTTTATCAGAAAAGAAAACATATTTATTTATATATAAGATAATAAAAAAAAGTGGTACAACAATATTGTCACAGGCATGAACATATATACCTGCAACTTAATATTAATACATACAATAAGTTAAATCTCGAAAAATAATGATAGGTACTTAATAAGTAAAACACACGCATACATAAAAATCAAAATTAAACAGGAAGACGAAACCTCTGTTCAAAACCCATATTCATATTCATCCTCCTCCTTAGATAGTTCCAAACAGTAATTTCACTCTGAAAATACTCTTCTTCTTCGAATTGTTGCATAATTTTCTTGAAAACCCAAAGTAACATTTCACCTGCGGAAAGCAGAAAACAGAGGGAAAACACAACATGGGAAGCAGGGTAGGTGAACATAACAGAAGCATTGGAAGCCAAATAGAGAGAAATAAAGAAAATCATAACATTGTCTACGAGATCGGAGAGTTTCTTGTACATATAATGACGAGAAAATTTCAGTTTTATAGTGTATATTAACCAGTATAGGAGCAAAGAAGTGATAGAAACTCTCATCCTTTTGGTATGGATGATAAAAGGATCAGTGCCTGCATATTTCAGCTGTATATAGGTGAGTGAAATGGTGAAGATGAATACAGCAAGTGTGGGGGGACTATTCTGTTGCTGCATGAAAATGTAATTGAAAAAATTTCTCCATGCCTGGAGGACCATTATTAATTATTTGAAGAAGAAGAAGCTAAAGGCAACGCAAATACAAAAGGATTTATCGATGATCGATGAAGGAGGAGAAAAAGGAGAAATATAAATAGAGGGAAGTAGTTACTATATGTCGATTAGGAACGGACGAATGGTTACGATATTGCCGATTAGGAACGCAAAATATCACTTTCATTAAACGCTGCATGCATTAAATTGAATAAAGGGGTTGTTGGAATAAAGAAGGGAATGTGCAGATCTATAGGTATGTATGCAAATTTTAATGTAAATGGAGAAATTGAAGGTCGAAACAGTGGTGTCCTCGTGTAATTGACGTCATTATTTTATTGATTTTCTTATTAATACTAAATTATGATTCAAGTTTTGATATCTTGGTATATGTAATAAGTATTAGGTGTATGGTATTATGTACGGCTGTTCATGGTTCATGGTTATGGTTATAAAACCAAATCGAACCGCAATCCGAATCAAATCGATTAAAAAAATCGTTATTTGGTTGGATTTGGTTAGGTTCGGTTTTAAATTTTGAAAAATCGATATTATTTAGTTTGGTTTTACTAAAAATTAACCGCAAAAATAACCAAATCGAACCGAGAAATTATATATATATAAATTTTATAATTATTTATAAATAAAATGTAAGTATTTAGATAAATTTTAATAACTTAAGTCTTTAATTTTACTATTTTCTGAAGCCCAACACTTAAATTTTAGC
>NW_006239126.1:179915-183948 GCF_000226075.1 Solanum tuberosum
AAAAAACCTAACCAAATCGAACCAAACCGACGATAACCAAACCGATGGTTATTTTTTTGATTTGGTTTGGTTTGGTTTTGGAAATTTAAAAATCAATTTAAATTGGTTTGGTTTTGGTTTTAACTAATAACCGATCCAAATCGAACCATAAACACCCTTAGTATTATGTGAATACCCTTAGATTTATGATATTGGAAAGAAATTCCCTAGGCTTGAAACTTATATAATTTGTTATCTTTTTCTATTTTATCATTGTAAATAATATAAATTGAGATTTTTAAAAATAATTTTGAAAAGAACTTAGGAGATTAGGGTACAAATCATCCAAAATAATAGGATAAGGTGTAAGTCACAAAAGAGCACATGCATTAGGGATGCAAATCGTAAATTACTCTATTTTAAGATGGCAAGATTCAAAAACCTTATTTATTTGCTTAAGCTTTGTGCCAAATAAAAAAAAGACAAATAAATTAAAATAAAGGAAGTATGTCAGACCACATAATTAAGAGTTTTAAGTTGCGGATATCAATTTTTTTAAGGAAAAAAAAACACAAAAGAATGATATTTACACAGATTAAACTATCTTATACATTATGAATTATAAATAAAACGACGACTAACCGTAACATCTTAATTGACAAGTGCGTCTTGGATTTTAAAATAATAAAATCTTCAAAGAACCACCAAAGGACAAACAAATATCTTTTACATGCACTTTTATCAATTAATCAATGTTAATTAATAATTAATACACATATTTGATTAGTAATACTTGTTAAATTATTAATTTTGTTGGAGTCTACTTCTTTCACTTGTCTATTTTTAATTTTCTTTGTTAAGATATCCATATGCTCTCCAATGGCTTGTATTCCTTTGATTTATGAAGATTTAATCATTCTATTTAAAGTTAGATATTATTTTTATAGATGATCTGTATAGCTATGCAATTTAAACATGCAAAAAAATAATAATAGAAATAATGTTGAAAGATAATAGAAGAATGAGACATCATTCGTCATGTGATACAAAGAAACTTGATGAATGATAGTGTTCATTTGAAATAGTTATCTCATATCTAAGTTATTTTACTATTATCAATTTATCATTAGCTAATTATAAATTGGAAAATCAAACAAATCAATGGTTTTTATGTCGTTTGTTTTTTTTTAAAAAAAAATAACCAACTAATTGATTTGATTTTGATTCTCATAAAAAGTCTATCCAAATAGAATCATAAACACCCCAATGATTGATTGTAAACTAAATTATTACTCCCTCCACTTCATATTAATTGAATTGTTGAAACATTTTTCATCTTTCAAATTAACTTAATTGTTCAATTTTCAAGACTAATTTTTAGATGTTCTACCAATTTTACCCTTCATTAGTTAGTATTGAAATTAGTTACTATTAATCACAAATTTGACAATAATTAATAAGGGTAAAAATAGAAAATTATGTCTAATTTAAGTCTTAATCTTCTTTTCTTAGGGCGTGAAACACCTCAACAATTTAATTAATTTGAAACGAAGGGAGTATTATATATTAATTTAAAATTATTATAATATTTTAGAAACTCCAAATCCTAAATTTATCTTCATTGAATTATCAAATTATAAATGATTGTATAATTGTGTTTTGTATAGGTAGTAGAGTAAATAACAAATAAATTTAATGGTATTTTAGCACGTGGAGTCTCTTTGGAATATGTTGCCAAAGACGCGTTACTCCATTTGTTAGTTGCTAATAAGGGAGCCAAAAGGGTCAATAGAGTTTTTTTTATCTTTATTATCTCCTGTTTATTTTTACTTGTCGAAGAAACAATAAATAAATAGTTTCTGTTGGATTAAGCTTTAAATGTGATGTTATAAGAGTTAAGTTTAGTTAATTGATAATTTATTCGTTTATCACAATTATGTTGATTAATAATCTTACGAAGTAACATGAAAATTTATTTTTGAGGGAAACAAAATAAAAGAATGATAATTACACTGATTAAACTATCTTACGTATGAATTAAATAAGACGATGACTTGGATTTTAAAACAATAAAACTTTCAAAAAACCACTAAAGGGAAACCATATACACATATATCTTTTACATGCACTTTTATCAATTAACCAATGTTTAATTAATACACATATTTGATTAGTAGTACTTGTTAAATTTTCAATTTTCAGAAGTATGATTTATTTTTGGCCGTGTTTCTTGACAATCAACAGGTTAACAATATCAACCAAAGATAAGAGTTTGCACTAATCATAGAAATTTTCTTTCTAAAATGACCTTGGTCATTATAGGTATTATATATAGTTAGATGTATTCAATGTTTGGTGAAAAATAAAACTAAAACACAAATCAAATCAAGCTGACTTAAAAAAAGAACATTTGATTTTGTTTGGTTTTGAATTTTTAAAATCGACATTATTTGCTTTGATTTTTACAGTAAAAAAAACTGATAACTTGATTTGATTTTGAATTGAATTGGACAGTTTTTTAGTTAACAACTTAGCATAAAGACTCATAAATTAGAGTGGAAAAACATATTTTTTGCTATCATAATTTACATGAAAGTGTTTGATTGGACATAAAATTTAAGAGAAAAATAAAAAAAAATTAAAACTTATAATCTAAAATAAACTAGAGCTATAGAAAGTTTGGTGGTTATAATATAGTAATGAAGTATTTTGTGTGATAAAAGTTCAGTTAAAAGACTTACTACTAATATTAATTGCTAGTATACTTGTAAGAAAGACCTAATTCCTTTTTTTTTTTTTAGATTTCATGAGAGAGTGAATGGATAAAAGGTTAAAAGGATCAATGAGTTCAGTTTGTACAAATAAATTATAATGGTAGATACTTTTAAAAATTTATTTGGACAAGGAAAGTGGATATTGGATAGGGAAAAGGAGAATAAATTGGAAACAAAGATTTATTTAAAAGGTTGAATTCTTAGCATCTGGCATGGAACAAACTTTTTGCTAGTCTCTTTCAATCTATTTTACTTGTTTATTAAAATTATCGAAAAAGACCTAAAATACCCCTTAACTATGCAAAATGGTACAAAATTATGCTTTCGGACTTAAAATGCCTTCGATATCAACCTTTTGGCTCTATTTTGTCCTCATAGTAAATCATAATCTCAATTAACAAAAGATCAAATCCAGGCTTCCATCCGAAAGCCCCACCCGTAAAAATCCCCAAATATTTTAATCAAACCTTTCATCCCCAAATCCATTGATAATGTTGAATTGCGCTTCACACCCGGAGATTAACCAGTTGAATTGCTTCGAGATAAAAGTGGCAATGGACATAAAGTTCTTGCATACTAGCTCCAACACCTACTACTTCTTTTGAATCTCCAAAACGACTTGGAATTGGTTGATGTCGAGGGCATTTTAGGCCCGAAAGATAGAAGAAGGATAATTTAATATCAATTCATATAGTTGAAGAGAATTTTAGGCCATTTACCGTAAAATTAATTTTTACTACTCATTATATGATTAAGATAGAAATAATCATTAGTTCCACCTTTATTCTTGCTCAATAAATATGACAAACGTTGATTAATGTGGTGAAAAAGAGATTGTTATTAAATTGAGATTAAAAAAAAGAAGATAATATATGCAAATTACTTTTTAACTTAATAATTTTTCGAAGAATTTGCAAAAGAAAAACATGATAAGTAAAATAAACCGGAGGGATTAATTTCATTGCACTTTGGAGGATACTTTCCACATGCACTATTCTTGGCGAAAATGTTTTTTCACGAATGAACTCAAATTTGTTAGGGAAAATATACTATTTTCCTTCTAATCATCTTGTTTTTAGAACTTTCGGGATTTCCTTTAAATTTTGATTCGTCTATATTATCACCCATTCATTTTTACTTGTCAAAAAAATAATAAATTAATTTAGGCATAATACATATATTGGACCTTAAACTTGGCTTCAAATTTTAACTTTGACCTCCAACTTTCATAGTGCACAAACAAGCACTTTAACTATCCAACCTTTTAATAAATAAACACG